>NC_051395.1:49570482-49587982 GCF_015228065.2 Penaeus monodon | reverse complement strand
AAAGGAGGAAGGTTAGAGGAAGATGACAAAAAGGGTGGAGGGAAAGAAGAGAGAGGGAGAGGAGTAAGAGAGAGGAGGGAAGAGTAGAGTGAGAGAGTTGGAGTTAGAGAGGGAGAGAGGGAGAGGAGAGAGAAAGCAATGGATGCTGAGGAAAGTAGAAAGAACAAGAGGGAGAAAGATATATGAAGTGAGAAAGAAATATAGAGGGAGAGAGTGAGAGAGAGAATGGGCGAGAGGAGAGAGAGAGAGGGGGAGAGAGAGAGAGGGAGAGAGAGAGAGAGAGAGAGAGAGAGAGAGAGAGAGAGAGAGAGAGAGAGAGAGAGAGAGAGAGAGAGAGAGACAGAACAGAGAAAGACAAAGGAATAGAAAGCAGGGGAGAGAGAAACAAAGGATGGAAGGGGAGAAAGAGATATACATGCCAAGGAGGTACATTAATATAAATATACAGCACATTACCACGTTCCCCGGCCGCGAGAGCCCTCCATCACGGCAGCGAGGGAGGCGCGCGCTGTAACACGCCGAGCTTCTGTAAATGGGAAGCTTAATGGCGGAGGAATGTGAGTGTGAGAGAGACATCCCGCGAGTGACGAGTCCGGTTACGTTGCCAAGGAGTGACGTGATGATCCTCCGTCAGGAACTTAAAAGGGGGACCTTTATTTTTTTTCTTGGTGAGAAGGTGGGAGTCTAACGGGAGGAGAATGAAAGGGGAGACTAAGGTGATACGAGCCTTCAACTAATTGATTAAGTGAAAAGGGGGGAATATGAATGGGAGATATGTCTTACCGCCTCCCGTAGAGGAAGGGAAGGGAAAGGATGTGCGAGAGACGCTGGCCGGAGAGGGAGGGTGCTGTGGAGGGCAGCGGGAAGGGTGGGCTGAGGGAAGGCAGGGCGAAGAACAGGGGGAAGGGCGCGATGAAATACAAGGTAACGGGAAGGATGAAAGACGGAATGGAGGGCAGGGCGAGAGGCAGAGGATGACGGAAGCGAAGGAGCAGCGTCGAGGCTCCAGGGGCGTGTCGCGACTCGCATATTAGGATGTAGTCCGCGCCCAGCACACGCACGGGCGGCGGGCGGGGCAGAGCGCACACACTGACTTGTGCTTGATTGGTGACAGATTCGAATCGGAGGCGAGAGGTGCATGACTGGCGAGAGCAAGGCCGGTCATGCAGCGGTCGTGGCGGGTCACGCGGCGATTGCAACTTCCTGCCTCGCGCATTGGCAGTGTAAATTCCAGGTGAAGAGTTCATTAACCATAGAAGCGTGACAAGATAATGAACCTTGTTACAAAATCACATCATGCAATCGCTGATACTTATCGAATTGTTTACATTTTTTTTCTAGATTCTGTGGATAGCTTTGTTGAGAGCGTTAGAAATAAACCCGTATCTGTTGCATTGCCTGTGCCCTCGTTCTGTTGTATCAACATTATATAAATCTCTCTGATGTTCCTTTCATTCGTTAGATTGCGCTGATTTTGGATTCGTGGGGACTGAAATGAGAAATCCTTGCGTACAAACAGTGCGAATGACTCCGTAGACCAGTGGTTCCTAACGTTTTTCATCCTGTCGTCCCAGACCAATATATAGTAATCTCCTTGGCCCTGTTCGGTGACCTATCTCTTCAGATTCACTTATTGCTAGTTAGTAATTGTGTAATAGTAGTAATGTGGGAATCCGTAAAGACACATTAGAAAGTCCGATGCTCTAACCACTCGGCCACCGCGGCCCCTATATATATATATATATATATATATATATATATATATATATATATATATATATATATATATATATATATATATATATATATATATAAATTAACCCTGAGGAAAAATCCGGAGCCGGAGTCCCTGAGGCAGTTCGTTGCCGCTTGTGACCTCGTTCTGGCAACTCCTGCGAAGCCGCTGGTGCCAAACCGTATCGGTCTATGCCGTTCCTTTGGATCCACCAGCTGCGTGGAGAGAGGGAGCCTGCTGCATGGGCAACAGCTTGCTCCTCACCGTATTTCGCCCAGGCACTGACAATAGACAGAACAGGATGGAAAACCATGATCGCCAACGCCCTGAAAGGACAAGGCACTTGAAGAAGAATCGAGTCACCATCTCTATTTACTCAGTTCTGGGACCGTCACTGACTTGGGCTGGCTTGCCCACCCAGTGGTCGAGGTGAAGTTCCTTGCCCATGGGAACAACGCGCCGGCCGGTGACTCGAACCCTCGAACTCAGATTGCCGTCGTGACAGTCTTGAGTCCGATGCTCTAACCACTCGGCCACCGCGGCCTTATCTATCTATCTATCTATATATATTTGTATATGGGCGTCCCAAGCCCGGATAAATAGAGAGAATGATTACCTAAAAGGTACCACCGGCACTCTCCGTGGAAAGGAACTGGGGACCCTACCACGTACTTACTCCAAGAGCATCACAACATGAAAACTACAATTAAGCATCATGCTGTGACACGGCGGTTCAAACATGAACCTACCGTTAAGAAGAAGAATTGTGTAATATGTCAATAGTTATAGGATAAGAACACTATATGGAAAAACAGTGATATGTGAGAGATAAATATATATAGACACTGTAGGTGAGATATAATTCAGTTTAATTCGACGTCAAAATTTTCATACTGCCCCATGGCCCCCCGGAAAGTAACCCGTGGACCCCCTGCCGGAGACAATCCCACTCAGATCGCGCGCTTTGACAAGCTGAAGCGTTCGTGACAACTCATTATGTAACCCAATAATATCGGAGTTTTGTGAACGAGTAAAGAGCAACATCACTGAATATGAAACGCAGCCGCGACAAGAGATGACAAACTTCTTTCTTTCTTTTTTTTTCAATTTGCGCGAAAGTCCACAACATTTCGGCGGAGAATTTTTGACCCGAAAAAGTTGCGGATTTCAGAGTTCAATTTTTTTCCCTCGCCCTTGCCGCGAATTGTTGACACTTTGCTGTCGTTGTTGTTGTTTTGTTAGTTTCGTAATGTAGATTTAGGTCACACTTTGTTTTGATTTCTGTTTGAGTTCATTTTTTTCATGTTTATAATACATATTTTAATATATTTGATAGAGAGAGGAGAGATAGATAGAATAGATACAGAGGTAGAATAGTAGATTCATTATGATTTTTATAATTTTTAATATAATTTTTCACTACAGATATATCAACTACACGCATACAACAACCACGCATGTGTGCATAGTGTATATCATTTATTAGTATATATATATATATATATATATATATATATATATATATTATTGTGTTGTTTTTGTTGTGTGTATTTTATTGTGTTGTGTGTGTGTGTGTGTGTGTGTGTGTGTGTTGTTTTGTGTGTATGTATGATATATGTATATATGTATATGTATATGTATATGTATTAGCATATAGAGTTATAGAAATCGATTAATAAATATTCAAACGCAATCATAGTTCGAGGGTTCGAGGTGATGGTTGTTCCCTTGCGGTGCGTGATGTGTGTTTGTGTTTTTGTGTGCCATGGGTGGACCTGTCAGCCCAAGTCGTGGGTAATGAGATGGTTGCATTGGTTAAATAAAAAAAAATAGGCGGAAGGAATGTGCTAACCGCTGTGAATGTGAAGAAAATAATAACACAATCAAGCAATAGCTCGCGGTTCGTCATGTCAGGCAGCAGGTATCGAAGAATCACGAGATCGAATCCCAGAGGCGAGGGTCGAGTATACCAGCCCCGTTAGTTCACCTGGGAGGAATTTCCTTCGATTTTTTTGCTTCTGCTTGATGAAGCCAGCCATCTCTGTCCCAGCCCGGAAAAGGGGTTAATGATTACAAAAGGTAACCGGCACTCTCCGTGAAAGAAACTGGGACCCTACAAGTATCACTCAAAGCATCACAACGTGAAAAACGCAATTTGGTATCATGCTGTGACCACGCGGACTCAGACATGACCTATCCGTTAAATGATGATGAGATTTATGTAAAATTTATTATATAGTATACTTATATATATATATATATATATATATATATATATATAATATAGTGTGTGTGTGTGTGTGTGTGCGTGTCCGTGTGCGTGTGCATGTGCGTGTGTGTGTGTGTGTGTGTATTTATGTATGCATTTGTGTGTGTGTATGTATGTATGTATGTATGTGTGTGTGTGTATGTGGATGTGTGTGTACATATACATACACTACATCAAGCATATATCTCGCCAAGAGTTCGTCGTCATCAGGCGAAGCAAATATCGAAGCGGAGAAATAGAGATCGACTCCCAGAAAGCAGTCGAGTGCGTGAAGTCAACTCAAGCCCCGACTTAAGACGGGTTTTTCCTTAGAGTTTTTTTTTACGGGTTTTGAATTAGAAGAGTTACCCCCTCTCTCCCCCACCCAGCGAAAATGGGGGTTATTGATCAGGAAAGGAAGCAGTGATATCATCAAAAGACTAGTGACGATAAGAATAAATGAATTAGGGACGAATCAGAATTAAACAGACAAGTGGAAATATGCGGGTACCAACCCCAGACGCAGGAAAAACAAATCTTTGGATTCTTTTATGTTAATTTAACACTGTTTTAAAGGATTTATTACAGCAGGAAGCGTTAGACTTTAAGACTAAATCCTTTACGGGTTTCTATCTTCGTTATTATGTCATTTCCGCCATCAGATATTTCGTTAGTATGAATGCACATACAGACAGATAAATCGGAATGATAGAATACACCAACAGAGGATAACAAGAATCGTCAGACCAGTCGAAATTAAATCATATCCCGCGACGTGACTCTGTGAGGAGGTGGCTTCCTTTGATTTGGGAGGGAGGGAGGAGGGCGGGGAGGAGGGAGGGAGAGAGGGAGGGAGGGACGGAAGGAGGGCGGGGAGGAGAGGGAGAGAAAGGGCGAGAGGGAAGAAGGGAAGGAGGGAAAGGGAAAGGAAGGGAGGGAGGGGAGGGGAGGGACGGAGGAAGGAGGGCGAGAGGGAGGGAACGGGAGAGAGAGGGGGGCAAGGAGAAAGAAAGGAGACAAGGGGGAAGAAGTGAGAGGGACGGAGGGAAAGAAGAGAAGGAAGTGGAGGACGGAAGAGAGAGAGGAAGAAGGGGAGAGAGGAGGAGGAAGGATAGAAAAGGGAGGATAAGAGGAAGGAAAAAGACGAATGGAGGGAAAAGAAGAAGAAGAAAGGAAGAGAAGGGAAGAGACAAAGAAAGAGGGAAAGACGAAGAGGGAAAGAGAAGAAGAAGGAAGAGAAGGGGTGCAAGAGGAGCAGGGGAGGGAGCGAAGACTGGAGGAAGAGAAGGAAGGGAGAAGGGACGAAGAGAGAGGGAAGAAGGGAGATACTAATGCAAACAAAGTATATTGTGTGTGTAAGAGAGAGATGTGTGAAGAGAGAGAGAGAGAGAGAGAGAGAGAGAGAGAGAGAGAGAGAGAGAGAGAGAGAGAGAGAGAGAGAGAGAGAATGAGTGTGTGTGTGTGTGTGTGTGTGTGAGTGAGTGTGTGTTTATGTGCAGACACACACACACAGACCTACATCCATCCTGTTATCCCGCGGGCGTTGTGAATTCCAGCTCTTCCAATCCAGACGCTAAGAATTTATGAGAATTTTGTTAGACCAGATTAGAGCAATTTTCCAAGGCTGTTCAATGCTGTGGTAATGTTAAATCCCGAACATATCTCTAGCTCTGTGAGTCCATAAAGAAGGGGCAAAATCGTAACAGTTTTTCCTGTTTATTGGTTTAGCTTCATGGCCTTCCTTAAGCAGGTTTTGAATTCCAAATCAGTTGTGAGAAGGGAACTTGATAGCATACATTTTTTTTTCCTTTTTTTTTTTTAATCTGAAAGTCGATTTGTATGTTTGAATATCCCTCAATTGAGATTCTTCCACCACCGTGGCCACGATCAGAAAACAGCTGATTTAGACAACAGCTGATTTCCGGGCGCATTCGGCTGAGAGGATCGGATCCCGGCGCATACATAATCGAGCTGAGCCACGTGGTCAGTGGGAATCAGTGCCGGCTATTGAAATGGCAACGATGATTGCAACAATGACTCTTTATCCCTGCGGTGCCCGCGGCTTGCAAGGAGAAGCATCTGCCGCGGACGATCGGCCCCTCGAGGCATGTTGGGCGTCCCGTGGGTCTCTGACGGTCCCCGCACGTATCGTTAGTTCGTTAACGTTGCTTACGAGAGCGAGGAGAGGCGATGCCGGTTCGTATTTTCCCCGGAGCATCCCGTTCCCGAACCCGGAAGACGAGCGGGTGCGGGCGGGCGGGTGCGCGGGCGGGCGGGTGACGCGGCAGGCAGGTGGTGATGGCCGGCGCCCCGAAGAAGCCTCTCACGAGCGCTTAACTCGCAGCTTTTGGTCATTCGTCTCCCTCTGGAGGCCCTTAATGCTCTAAACCTGAGCCGACAACTCCGCGAGTGTCGTGTGTTGTGCGTGTGTGATCAATAAACAAAGCGAGCGGTGGGCGGAGTTAGCGCAGTCCCACGTTCTTGGGGCTCGTGACGTCGCGCGCGCTGGCCAATCAGCGCCGCTTCCTAGCATTCCCTGGAATCGATAGTGGGTGCCGATTGGCGGAGAGCGAGGGTTGCGAGTCCATGTTGATGTTGGGGAGGGGGCGGGCGGGGGGGCGAGATGCTGCCTCGGGTGTCGTCCATGCGGGCGGCCGTGTGGGTTCAGTATCCCATGCGAGACTGTGGGTGCGGGGTGGTGCTGTGGTGGGTGGGTGTGCTCCTCGGGAATACTTCTTGCCCGCTCGCGCCTTCGACCTGTTCCAGCCGTGCGTGACCCGGGCTGACCTCACTCTGTCCAGCGGTGCCGTCCCCCAAGGCCGCAAGATGCCTATGTTCACAAAGTTGGGCCACAAGACGTCCACGGCGGCCAAGTCCAGCGGCCAGAGCGCTGCCAAGGCCACAGCCGCCACCGCCAAGACGTCCACAAGCAGTGCCGGAAAACACGTGCTCGACAACACCCGATGGCAGGTAATGTCCCCGCGTCTGCATAGCTGTCTGTGGCTGGCAGTCTGTCTGTCGGGCCGAGACGCGGCTGCCCTTGGAGCCGGCGGGGGGCTGACTGCCCGCCGCGGATGCTCCCTTATCTCGCGTGCATCGCCGCCCTTCGTGAGCCAGCAGCCCATGTGGCTCTGTCGGCAACCAAAGCATCTGGCGCTCGAAGCCGTTCCGCACGCACCAGGGTGGCCCTTAAACGTTTTTTAGGAAGTAGAAACGTTGCGATTGTGAGCGTAAGGCCTCGAGTGATTAAGCGACGCGTCGTGTCACGGCATGGAACGGTGTTGTTGACAGCCTCGTCACGGGAATACTGTCACAAATGCGGAGGAGATGCGTCTTGCCTTTTCCTCGATCTCCCTCCTTCTTTTCCCTGGGTCGTTTGTATTGTCCTGGATTTGGAATTGTCTATTTCCTTTCCCCTTAGCTTCCGCTGCCTTTGTTTTTGCATCTACTCTTTCTAAGATCTTTACTTCTCCTGTTATTTATTATTATTTTTTCTATTTCCCTTCATTCAGTTTATTCATCTAATCTTTATCCGTAATCTGATACGTATTTCCCAATCATTATTTTTCTTTCTCAGTGTCGCTTGCTTTCTTGTTGTGTTTACCATGCATTACTTAAATATTATTCTGTCTTTGATGAAGTACCATACGTTTGTATATTTTTTTTGGTCTTGATGCTGCCGTAGAATATTGTGTTAAACCATGTACTAAGCTCACCGCGTAGGCGGTTCATGTTTTAGTACAAAAATGTCTGTAAGGGCAGTGTTACGTATACTCTGCTGCGGAAGTACTTCGTTATTGTTGTAAACCAAATCCCTTAGATGTTGCATATATCATAACCCAACTCCGCCACAACGCAGTACCTGTAAACATTATGCATCCCTTAGATGTTGTATATGCCATGCCCACACAACACCATATCTGTAAACATTATGCTTCTTAGATGTTTTATATATTATGCCCACAACTTTATTACAACACAGTACTTGTAAGCATTATGCATCCCTAAGATGTGTTATATACCATGCCCACAACTCTATCACAACACCATATCTGTAAACATATGCATTCCTTAGATATTGCATATACCATACCCATACCTCTATCACAACACACTACCTGCAAAACGTCATGCGAATTCCTTTTGTCTTGCACCATGCCACAATGCATTGCACAATAACCCCAACATCTGATTTAGTTCGGACTGTGACAGTATCGCCAATTCAGCGTCACATGATTCCGTCCTGAAATGAAATACGGCGATGGCGGCACTTAGATTCAGTGTTACCACATCCTGGGTGCGCCCCTGAATTTCATCGGTGAAGAGTCAAAGTGTATTATTGTTGTTGCTTTCGTTATTATTATTGTTATCTTTGTTATCATTATTATTATCAATGTTATTATCTGTATCTTTATTATCATTGATATTAGTATTAATGCTATTATTTTCATCATTGTTATCATTATTATTATCATTATTATTGTTATCATTATTGCGATATTTCATGTTATTTTTTCTTGTCATCATCAACACCATTATTGTTATTATTATTATTGTTATGATCATTATTATTTAAATTATTATCTTTTATTATCATCATTATCATTATCTTCATTGTTATCATTATTGTCTTTATCTATATTATCATTATTGATAATCCTGCCATTATAATTTTGCCCTATTATACTACATAAAAGTTTCCTAGCAAATCCGCCAATGGAAGAGCATAATTCATGAATGGATTTCTCTCTCTCTCTCTCTCTCTCTCTCTCTCTCTCTCTCTCTCTCTCTCTCTCTCTCTCTCTCTCTCTCTCTCTCTCTCTCTCTCTCTCTCTTCTTCTTTCTTCTCCTCTGTTCTCTTCGCTCTATCTCCCTCTCTCTCTCTCTCTCTTCCTTCTCTCTCTCTCTCTCTCTCTCCTCTCTCTCTCTCTCTCTCTCTCTCTCTCTCTCTCTCGCGCGCGCGCGCGCGCGCGTGTGTGTGTGTGTGTGTGCGCATGTGTGTGTGTTTGTCTTGCTCTCGCTCTCTTTGTGTCTCTCATTTTTCTTTAGCTGTCTTTCTGCGTTTCTCTTTCTCTTTTTTTCACTATCTCGTTTTTTTTCCCTTCTTACATTTCCATTTCTCCCTCCTCCTCTTTTATTTCAGCTTTCTCTTTCTCTCGTTCTCTCCCGCCCTCCCTCGATTTCTCTCTCTCCATCCCTCGCCCTTCCCTCCCTCCCCTCCCTGACGAAGGAGAGAAATAGATATTACAACCGCAAAGTAAACGATTCTATCATCTGGGGATTTAACGCATCAGCCTACCTTTTCATCCCATTTGTCCGCAGTACTAACGAGCGAGCCCCGGCGTCCCACAGAGAGCGCAAGCCAAGGCAAGCCGCTCGAGTGACTCTAACGAGTCACCGCTTGCCCACCGAGGCGCAAGAATAGCTAATCAGGCACACGGTCACTCGGCTAATTCGGGAAGGAGAGTTGCAATGTCGCGGATCCTGGGCCTTCACGCCGTCTGGGGGCCGAGGAATCGATACGGAGGCGCTTTCTGCACTGGGTCTCCGTTTATTTCGAGTTTCTTTCCTCTTTTTTTCTCTCTCTTTTCTCCTTTCTTTCGTGGTCACGGTTGTCCTTGTGTGTGCGTGGTGTGTGTGTGTGTGTGTGTCTTCTTTTTTGAGGGGGGGAAAGGGGGTAGTTTTTTTCGTATTTGCTCTGATTTCTGTCTATCTGCAATCTATCTCGTTTTAATATCATCGACACAGTGTTGTGGGAGGTAGTGAGATTGTCACGTGACTCGGAAAAAAGGGAAGTTTTCACACGGCCAAAAGCAGTGAAAATCTACACGCGGTCCGAATAAGCAAAATTTGCACACGGGCCGAAACTATGAAATTTGCACACAGCTAGGAATACATCCGCCAGCAGTATGCCGTGGAGTGACAGGATTGCATATTGCTTCTTGGTGCTTGATTTTCCTTGCAAAGAGAGAATAATTCACTTGCAGTTGCAAGAAGTTGTGTTTCGTGTATATCATTCGCGTGCGTGTGTTTAGATGCACCGTACGTCAAAATGTTTATTTTCTTACGGTTAACAGGAAGATATAAACTTGGAAAGGTTATTTTATATCAGGAGTATAAAAGCTTTATCAAATTTTAGGAAACATTTAAATTGACTGTGTAGACATTAGCTTAGCTGCTAGGTTATATGTATTGTTTTGACTTTAGACTATAAGAGTATAAACTGAATGGTGTACAATATTGAACCCTGCAAAGCCAACAGGATACAAAAGTAAGACCAATATATCCGTTAAATTAATATAAATTAAAGGTTCCGTATCCCCTGAAAACCCCCTTCGCGTATCCCATTTGGGGAAACACCGTTAGACTGGCGTGAAGGCGCATAATTAACAGTGTAATACATCTCATTTAGATCTTGCATATTCATTAGCATGCACTTCAGAGCGTGTATCATCAATACCCCGATGTTATTAGAGCTTTGTAACATATTCTACAACCGATTCAGATACGATAGCGGAATCAGAAGCGAGGTCGATGTGAACGATGTGGATGTAAACAAAATTAAAAGCGATGTGGATGTGAACGAAGCGGAACCCCATCGCACATCGGGGAACCATCCCGGGCGGCTACACAATGAACGGAAATTACACATCACAGCTTTTTTGACAATGATATAGATAAAGTAGAGTGAATCTGGAAACGCACGAGGCTGGAATTAGTGAGCAGGTGTGAAGAGGGAATGCGAATGTTGGTAAGAGTCGAGATAAAGAGATAAGAGACAGATAGCGTGTTTGTATGGATATAGGTAACTAGACATATACATTATTTGTCCGACCTTGGCAGTGTGTGCGTGTTTGGGTGAGGGGAAGGGGAGGCAGGTAGGGATAGGGGAAAGGGAGAGAGGAAGGAAGTACCTAGTGAGAGAGAAAGAGAAAACAAAACAGAGATACAACAGAGAAAAGCAAGGACAGAAGAGAGAGAGAGAGGCGGCGAGGAGGAGAGAAAGAGAGAGAGACAGGCAGAAGCATAGAGAAAGAAAGAAAATAAAAATTAACGAACAGTATAGAAGGAGCAATAAAGAAACAGGTAAAAAAAGCAAAGTGGCCGTTACGTCCACACGTGCCGGCTGGGGCTAATTAATGTTAAGAAGACAGGCCCGCGGGGGAGATGCCCACCTGTCTTCCCCCCCCCCATTCCCCGCCTTTCCCCTCCCTCCTCATAGCCCCCCTTCCGCCTCCAGCTTTCTCCCTCTTTTTCATTCCCTCTCCCCGTCCCTACCCTACCAATTCTCCCCTTCCCCTTCCCCTTCCCTTCCCCTCTTCCTCTCCCTTCCTCTTCCTCTACCCCACTTCCTCTCCCTCCCCGTCCCCTTTCTCTTCCTCTCTTCCTCCCCCTCCCCACGTCTCCTCCCCCTTCCCCAGAGCCAGGGGGCGACCGCCAGGTGCGAGCAATCCCCCCGGAGTGCTAGATACACGCAACTTGATTAAGTCATTGCCCCGTCCCCATCTGCATGGGCGCTAAGCGTGTTAAAGCCGGCTTCTCACGCCCCCTCCCCACGCCCCCTCCCCACGCCCCCTCCCCACGCCCCCTCTCCACGCCCCCTCTCCACGCCCCCTCCCATCGCCCGCCCTCCTTCACATCTCGACAGGAAGCTAAGAATAGGAAAGGGGATAAGAAAGAGGAGAGATTAAGAAAAGAACGCGACAGGAAACTGAGAAAGGGAAAAGAGATGAAAAGAAAAATAAGAAAAGAAACAAAACAGGTATTTAAGAAAAGGAAATAAGGTCAAAAAGGAAAAAAAAAAAAGATATAAAACATGCATTTAAGAAAATGAAATAAGATGAAAAATAAATAAATAAGAAAAGAGACAAGACGGGAAACTGAGAAAAGGAAAAGAGATAAGACAAGAAAATAAGAAAAGAAACAAGACAGGAAACGAAGAAAAGGATAAGAGAAAATAAGAAAGAAAGAGACCACCAAGGAAATGTGTGAAGATGAGAAGTAACGAGAATTGATAAACGTGGGAAGGCAAGGTGTCCGATTAACGTAATGTCGAGGGTCGGGAGAGAGTCGAGAGAGAAAGAGAAAAGAGAGTGAGATGGAGGAGGAGGGAGAAAGAGAGAGAGAGAGAGATGGAGAGGGAGGAAGAGAGAGAGAGAGATGGAGAGGGAGAGACAGAGAGAGGGAGAGGGAGACTGAGAGAGAGGGAGACTGAGGGAGAGAAAGAGAGAGACATCAGAGAAGAGCAAGAGAGACATAGAGAGTGAAAAGAAGAAAGGAGAGAGAGAGAGAGAGAGACGGATAGCAAGGAACGAAGAAAGACAGAGAGAAAGAGAACCAGAGAAGGGAGGGGAGGAGGAGGCGACGCGGTGCGAGCGAGGGGCGCTGATCAAGCAGGCAACGGGAGAGAGAGAGCGAGATGCAGCCGGGGCTTTGAAGATAGATGCGAAAATAATATGATAGAGTGTATTCTTCATCTCTCTGCCCTTTCGCTCTCGCTCTCGCTCGCCGTTATTCTGCGTAAAGGGAAGAAAAAAAAAGACTTTCAAGTTGAGAAGAGTTTGTGTGTATATATATATATTTTTTTTTATAATGTTCTTCGTAGTAGAGTATGACGTGTGTAGGTGTAGAGTGGGCAGACTGACGGAGGAAGAAAAAATAAAGAGAAAACGATATATGTAGGTTTTTCTTTGTTACACACGTATGCGTAGACCCACAAACGCACACAAGCAAAGAGGTCGTAGCGAGAACGCGGGACTTGCGGTCAAACAAAAAGGGAAAAGTAGATCAATAATATCGACCAAGTGTACTCTATCTCTTCCCCCCCCCCCACACCGCCTCCCTCTCCTCACCCCACGCGCCTCCCTCCCCCCACCCACCGCCCCAACCTGCCTCAACCACGGCAGTTGTGCCATTCCCAGCCTCACAACCGCCCCCTCCCCCTCCCCAGCTACCCCCTCTTTACCCCGTCACCCCTGAATCTGCCCACCACCCCCCACTACCCCCTCCCCCTCCCCCTTGACAGCTGCACTTCCAGGCTGGGCCGCCCGTCGCCCGCACGCCACTCTCCCTCGAAGGGTGCGTGTGTCATATACTATATATTTTTATAATTTCCTCTCCTTACTAGACGTATACTTGGGGGCGACTCTCCGTTGAGACGTCTGCCTCTCCCTCTCGTGCTGCCGCTTTCGTCACTACCAATACTCTCAAGTTTACTCTCTTCTTCCTCTCTCCCCTCCCCCTCTCCCTCTCTCTCCTCTCTCTCTCCCCTTACTCCCTCCTCTCTCTCCCTCCCTCTCTCCCTCCTCTCCCTCCCTCCCCCTCCCTCCCTCCCTACCCCCCTCCCTCCCTCCCTCCCCCCCCCCCCCTCCTCTCTCCTCCCTCTCTCCTCTCTCACTCCCCTCTCTCCCCCTCCCTCCTCCCTCCTCCCTCCTCTCCTCTCTCTCTCTCTCCTCTTCTCTCTCTCTCTCTCCTTCTCTCTCTCTCTCCTCCCTCTCTCTCTCTCTCCTCCCTCTCTCTCTCTCTCCTCTCTCTCTCTCTCTCTCTCTCTTTCTCTCTTTCTCTCTTTCTCTCTCTTTTTTGCTCTCACTCTCACTTTCTCTCTCTAGTTATATCTCTCGTTATCTATCTGCCTCCAGCATTCGTAATGTGTGTCTGCTTTTTGCTTTCTAATTTTTGTTTCCACTTTGCTGAAGTTTCCTTCCCTTATCTATGTTTCCACGATTCCATTTTTTATCGTTCCTTCGTCACCTTTCCATTCCATTTATTTCCCTCCCCTTTTGCGACATTCAGCCTGTTTCTCTCTCTCGTTCCCCGCACCTTTTCCTCCCTCCTGGTTCGCCCTTCCACGCATCCCTTCCTCCCGTGGCCGGGTCTCCGCTGCTTCCCTTCGACCCCGCGCGCCCCGTTCCTGATGCTGTTATCCGCTCTTTGTTATAGACACGCACCTCCGAGGTACAGGAGAGTGTCACTCATACAGACACACACGGACGAGGCGCACGCACGCTTATACACATACACACACACGTACTCTCTCACGCACTCACTCACTCACGCACTCACTCACTCACTCACTCACTCACTCACTCACTCACTCACTCACTCACACAGTCACACTCTCTCTCACACACACACACACACACACACACACACACACACACACACACACACACACACACACACACACACACACACACACACAGGTTCCTCACCGCGCCCTCCCCTGCGCAGGGTGCTGCCACAGCCTTCCGCAGAGGCCAGCCTCTCGAACTCGGGAGGAAGTGTCGGCGGCGGCGTAACTTGCCAATTTCGCGGATGCTCCTGGGAAATCTGGCCGGCCCTGTCGCCATCTGCGGCCGGGCCGGGCTCTGACACCGATGCTCTATCTCCGAGACTCTATTTCCGAGGCTCTATCGCCGAGGCTCTCCGTCGATGCCCCTCCCTCCTGGCTCTGCTATTTTTCCTGCGCCCCCTTTCCGAAGGCCCTCTCGGCTCTGTTTTCCCCTCCGTGCCTCTCCCTCCGTGCCTCTCTCTTCCCTCCGAGGCTCTCGCTTCCTGGCTCTGTATTCCTCCCCCTCTCCTACGTAGCGTCCTCCTTCCTTTGTCACTGCATTTCCTTCTCCTTTCTCTCTCTCTCTTCCCCTTCTCTCCCTGGACTTCTGTCCCTCCTTTTCCTTTCTCATCTCCCCCTACCATCCCTCCTTCCTTCCTTCCTCCCTCCCTCCCTTCCCTATTCTTTTCATTGTTCCTCCTCCTCGACCTCTCTCTATTTTTCACTCTCTCCTCTCGCTGTTTCCCCTCTTGCCTCTCTCTCCTCCTTTTTTCCCCCTCCACTCAACCCGCCCGCCCCCCTTTCCCACTTCTGCCTCTCGGCCTGAATGCCTCTTCGCTTTTTCTCTCTCTTTCTCTCCTTCTTCGCTTTTATTCTCTCTTTCTCTCCCTCTTCGCTTTTTCTCTCTCTTTCTCTCCCTCTTCGCTTTCACTCTCTCTCCCTCTCTTTCTCTCCCTCTCTTTCTCTCCCTCTCTCTCCCTCCCTCCCCTCTCCTCCCTCTCCTCTCTCTCTCTCTCTCTCTGTCTCTCTCTCTCTCTGTCTCTCTCTCTCCTCTCTCTTCTTTCTTCTCTTCTCTCTCTCTCTCCTCTCTCTCTCTCTCTCTCTCTCTCTCTCTCTCTCATTCTCTCTCCTCCTCTCTCTCTCTCGCTCTCGCTCTCTTCTCTCTCTCGAATAGGGTTTTGGGTGTGTGGTGTGTGTGTGGGTGTGGGTGTGGGGTTGGGGTGGGGTTTTGTGGGGCGCGCGCGATGGTGTTTGCGTGTGCGTGTGTTTGCGTGTATGTGTGCGTGCATTTAGATCTCTCTCACTCCCCTCATCTCTCACTCTTTTCTCCTCTCCACTCCCTCTCTCCTCTTCTCTTCTCCTTTCTCTCCTCCCCTTCTCTCTCGTCTTCCCCTCCCTCTCTCTCCCTCTCTTCCTCTCTTTTTCTCTCTCTCTGCCCTCCTCGTCTCTCTCTCTCTCTCTTCTCTGCTCTCGCTCTCATTCTCTCTCTTGAATATGTGTGTGTGTGTGTGTGTGTGTGTGTGTGTGTGTGTGGGATGGTGTTTATGTGTGCGTGTGTTTGCGTGTATGTGTGCGTGCATTTAGATTATCGAAAAAACGCTCACAGGGGCAGTCCCGTTAAGCCCTCCCCTCCCCTCCCCCCCCCCCTCAGGGGCCCCCCCCCCGTCTTTTTCCGGGCCAAGGCCGAGCGTTGCGTGACCCGCAGCGATTACGTCATACGGAACAGGTCAAGAGGTAATTCTAGATGGTCGCCGTTGATTGTGACGTCATAACAAATCAATTGATGTTGCTCCGGCGTCAAGATTAGCGAAAGCAAATCATGGCAATGGGCTCCCTGGTTTAACCTTGACGGGAATTCGTGTTGGATGCGTGTTGGTGTGTAAACAAGAGATTTAAGAGTCTGCTTATATGTGTTGAATTTGTGTATACTTCTCGGTCCTTGTATGTGAACCTTGGATAGTTTCGTAATAAGCCGCCGATTATGTATTTATCTCAAAGTGCGTTCGAGTTTCTTCTTCTTTTTCTTCTTCTTCTTCTTCTTCTTCTTCTTCTTCTTCTTCTTCTTTCCATCCACACGGGCCCAATTTTAGCATCATCTCCCAACGAGCGCGCAGGAGACCAGGCTTGAAAACGTGCCATTTTCATTCTTAGCACTGTTCCCCCCTCCCCTTCCCTCCTCCATCAGCACCTACGTCAGGGTGAAGCCTCTCGTTGACGTCATTCGCTCAGCCGTCGGGGAGGGATTGGTCCGTATCCCTGCGAGGAAGCACTCTGGCCTTTACGTGTGTTTAATTAAAGGTCTGTTTCCGACGGAAGGGAAATGCTGTTGGCTTCTGGGGTCCCATGCCGATAAGCAGCTGGATTTGGAGAGAGAGAGAGAGGTGTGTGTGTGTGTGTGTGTGTGTGTGTGTGTGTGTGTGTTTGTGTGTGTGTGTTGTTTGGTGTGTGTGTGTTTGTGTGTGTGTTTTTTGATGTTTTGTGTGGTGTGGTGTGTGTGTTGTGTTATTGTGGGGGTTTTGTTGGTGTGTGTGTTGTGTGTGTGGGTGTGTGTGTGGTGTG
Source organism: Penaeus monodon (assembly GCF_015228065.2). Classification (NCBI taxonomy): domain Eukaryota; kingdom Metazoa; phylum Arthropoda; class Malacostraca; order Decapoda; family Penaeidae; genus Penaeus; species Penaeus monodon. The sequence goes on along the minus strand of NC_051395.1, from coordinate 49,571,389 downwards.
TGTGGGGGTGTTGGTGTGTGTTTGTGGTGTTTGGAGGGAAAAAAGGGGAAAAAAAATTTTAAAATATTTTATATTATTATATAATATCATAATTTAAATATCTGTGTGTGTGGTGTGTGTGTGTGTGTGTGTGTGTGTGTGGGTGTTGTTGTGTGTGTGCTTTTGGGGGCCGAGGAAAAGGTGAATTGTTTTTTCTTGCGTGCGTGCGTGGGAAAGACAGCTACCACGTGGCCGCATGACCTTTCTTGTTCTTTTTTTCTATACAACTTTTTTTTCCCATGTTACGCCTGTTTCGTTAAGTGTTGATTTAGCTTTTGTTATTACTATTTTTTAACTGCTGTTATTGGATCTGGTCTCGGTACTTACTGAGTTGGGGAGAGAGAGAGAGAATGAGAGAGAGAGAGAGAGAGAGAGAGAGAGAGAGAGAGAGAGAGAGAAGGGGAGAGAGAGAGAGAATGAGAGAGAGAGAGAGAATGACAGAGAGAGAGAATGAGAGAGAGAGAGGAGAATGAGAGAGAGAGAGAGAATGAGAGAGAGAGAGAGAGAGAGAGGGAGAGAGAGAGACTCGTGAACGTTTCTGACCCAGTCCGCTGACAGAGAGAGAGAGCGGAAAATCGAAAACGTTTATCAAAATCGACCAAGATCTGGGACAGGTCGACTTTAGGCATCGCGTTAGATCTCTCACACACACTCGCGCGCGCGCGCGCGCACATACACACACACACACACACACACACACACACACACAACACAACACACATATACACATACACATACAAATACACATACAAATACACATACATACTCACACACACGCACACACACACGCACACACAAGTACGCACGCAAATACACACGTCATCGAAAAAAACACCTCTTTGATATTAAAAAAGGGATGCAGTTTTTC
>NC_051395.1:49557982-49565482 GCF_015228065.2 Penaeus monodon | reverse complement strand
ATTTTGAAACCGGAAGACCTGAGACTTTCCTGAGAGTTCTGCAGGCAATGGTAATATGTAGTTGCAAATTACGTTTCAAGATGCATTAAAAAGGTATTTGCCCAGAACGGGAGTGCATACTTTGGTTATTTTGGCATATGGAATAATTACACTTTCAGGTCGCACTAGATCTCCTCGGGCGATAATTGGAGCCAATAAACTTTTAAATCCCCTCGAAATAAGTGATTGCATTTGCTCTACTTGGCCCGGCTCCAAGGAGGCATTGATTTTATATTTCAGTCTGAGCCTCAGGGCTTCGCTACGCAGCCCGTCCGAAGGGTTTAGCGCGGCCTGGCGCGAGCGGGGAGGCGCAGTCAAGGGGGCGCCCAGTAAAACGGTTTCAATGCGCTCTTGATACCTGGGGTCGAGGCGGATTGAAGCCTCGAGGGACGGGGGTGAAGGAACTTGCATAAACGTCTGTCTGTCTGTCAGCACACAAACACAGGCACGCACACGCACACGCGCTCACGCACACACACACACACACACACACACACACACACACACACACACACACACACACACACACACACACACACATATATGTATGCAGTGCATCCCAACACGGGATGAAGGCGCACGAGTTCACCGACTCATTCCACAAATCACACAATTAAAAGCAGTGAATTACGGGCTTAATCACAGCTCCGATTATCGAAATCAAAACAACTGAATTAAGGATCTCTAACGCAGCACATTCTGTCTTGTCTGTAAATAGTTCCGCTTTCACGATCTGCTACCCAATTTACGTGCTTGCTTGCTCGCGATTGTGCTTCCATCCCCGTGCGCTCCGAGGAAGGGACTCGAGGCACCTCCTCTAATAAATGCGTGTGAGGGAGAGGGAGAAGGGGGAAAGGGGGAGGGATAGGGATAGGGAGAAGGAGAAGAGGGGAGAGGGAGCGAGAAAGGGAGAGGGGGAGAGAGAGGGAGAGGTAAAGAGAAAGAGATAGGGAGAGAGTGGGAGGGAGAGAGAGAGAGAGTGAGTAAGAGAGAAAAGGAGAGAGACCGATAAGCAGACAGACATATAGATAAGGCACACAGACAGATACAGTGAGAGGGAGGAGAGAAAGGAGGAAGATAGAAAGATGGAACGACGGAAGGGAAGAAAGGTAGGGAAAGAGGGAAAAAGAATGAGGGGATAACATGGTGAAGAGGGAAGAGGAAAAAATAGGGAAAGTTAGCAAGACGGGAAAGAGAGGAACAAAAGAGGAAGAGAGAGACAGAGAATGAGAACGAAGAGCGCACACGAGAAAGAAAAAAAAAGAGTAAAGGAAAGAGAGAGAAGGAGAAGAAAGATAAGTAGAGTCCCCCCCCCCATCCCCGCGTCCCGAAGGCGTACCCGGTGGCGGCGACGGGGGGGGGGGGGGGTGTCACGGAGGACGAAGCCAAATCGCCCTCGAATCGACACCGATCGCCGCTCGCTAATTTCCTGTTATTTGTCAATATTTCCTGCCGGGGTCGCAGCGGTAGCGGCGGGGGTCGAGGTCTGTTTATCTGGATCTGTCTGTCTCCGTCGCCATATACATATATATATATATATATATATATATATATATATATATATATATATATATATATATATATATATATATAATATATTATGTATTATATATAATGTATGTATGTATGTGTATGTATGTTATATGTATATGATATGTTATATAGACAAGACTGAGCGACAACATCAAAGATATTTGCGGGCTGTCGGTGGTACAAGTGGAAAGAAAAGCGCAAGATCGAGTAGAGTGGCGAAGGATGGTGGAGAGGTCGACGGCTGCCCAAACATGAGCATACCGTTATTGATGATGTATGTATATGTATATGTATATATGTATTATATATATATATATATATATATATATATATATATATATATATATATATATATATATATAATATATATATATATATATATAGATATATATATATATATATATATATATATATATATATATATATATATATATATTAAAATTATATTTAATATATATTATTTTATATATAATATATATATATATATATATATATATATATATATTATGTATATATATATATATATATATATATATATATATTATATATATATATATATATATATATATATATATGCATATATATTTATTTATGTATTTAAGTTTATGAAAACACACACGTGTGGGTATAGTTTTCAGTTTCTTGACTGTTGTGCTGGTTGAGGCGTTGATGTTGGTGACAGGAATAGCAATTCCCGTGACTGGAGCGGTCGGTCGTGTGGATTGAAATCCGACTATAAAACGGTATTATGCTGTGACTGCATCGCTCGTGCATAGCATGTGATTGCGTACGAGTAGCCAGGACTGAAGGCCCCTCCTGTTGGCGGCGCCCGTGACGGCCTCGCCTCCTCCTTCAGTGGCTTTCTTCGGAGGCGTGGAGACGTCCGCCTGCCGTAGAGTTTCATTCTCAGTGGACTTCAATCGTCCTCTGTTTATCTGTCATATTACATTATCTAATATATTGCTTTTGGTATTCTTTAAATATGATGGAAATGGGAAAGATAACAAATCTCGACATTGAAAAAAGGATATTGAATTTTAGACTGGGGAGTAATTTCCTGTGAATGAATTAGGGGATCTACAAACTGTCTGGGAAACAAAGCAACATTCTGAAAGCCATTGTAGAATTCTGATGGCCATTTTCAAGCGACTGAGCGCATTTAGGTGAAGCATTTGTTATTTTTGTACCATGGCTCTTTGGATAATTGGGTTTTGTATTTAGGGTGTAAAAGTTATATTCGTAATTTCATTTTGGAGAGGGAGCTACGTGTTTTTCCGTCGACATAAATATTTTCCCGTTACTCGCCATATATATATATATATATATATATATATATATATATATATATATATATATATATATATATATATATATATATGTGTGTGTGTGTGTGTGTGTGTGTGTGTGTGTGTGTGTGTGTGTGTGTGTGTGTGTGTGTGTGTGTGTGTGTGTGAGTGTGTGTGTGTGTGTGTCCCGCAAAGAGTCTGAGCCTTTTCTTCGCCCCCCCCACACTGCATACGTGTGTGTCCTGTGGGAATGATAGGAAAAAAAACATTGGGTTATTGTTATTAACTGGAAACCAAAGCCTCAATATTTATTAACTTCCCTGTACCCTACTTAGTCTTTAGGACTCCATTATGCCTAAATTGACATCTCCTCCTCCTTTCTAACTAGAAACACCCGGTTAAGTCTTGAGGAACCTATTAAAGGCCAAAGAGTTATTTTATTCGTCCCCTAATAGGATATGTAAAAAATAGATTTACAGGTTCACTTATGGCTATTATTTTAACATTCCTCCGACTGTTCGTATGCTCGTAAATTCATAGTGCTTCTGTAATAGCTCAGGGATCTTTCCCGAAAGGCTTCTGAAAATGTCCTTTCACTAAATTAGAAAGCCCTCGGGAGAACGCGGGGTCTCGATAAATTTCTCCAATCTACCTTCCGAAGCACAACAATCACCAGCCGAGCCAAGATCTACTCCCATTGCCTGTTTCGTTATGGATTTGCCGCCCATGTACCCGACCGAAAAACAAGGAATACGGTCGGCCGAGTACGACCTCCCCTCGGCGGGCAATAAGAGCGAGAACCTGGCCTGTATGAAGCTCCGTCGGCTGTCCTTCGTCTCATTCTACCTGCACTTTTCACCGTGGTAGGACCAGTTACTAGAGCTGGCCTTTGTTTTGGGTCGCCAGCAGCACCAGCGGTCGAGTTGAAACACCCGTGGCTGATCTCGAACTGCCTGCAACCACTTTGGGTCGCTGCTTGAGCCGTCGCTCTCACACTCGCTTCAAACAGTGTGTCCGAACCTTTGTAGTCACACTAGCCTCATTATGGAGTTCTCTCGCGGACCGAAGACCGATACGCCCAGTGACTGCGGCAGCGCGGGATCACAGGGAAGGAGTCTTTGTTTCCGATACAATTGGTTTGGTCGCCGACGTCAAACGTTATCGCTTTCCGATATTCGGGTCGAGCGAGGGGATCAGGCTGTTCGAAGACCGGGCACGGTTTCCTGCCTCGGAGGACGCCGGTGGGGGTGAGAGGGAGGTCCTGTGCAGGGATCCTTCCCCCGCGATCCATTCAGGGATCCTACGCAAAGCTTCTCGCGGGGGACTTCCGTTTCACGTATGTAAAACGTGCTGCCTCTGGAGAGCTGTCAATTTCATCCTTCTTGTAAAGCATCAAATTTACGTTAGCAATATAGGTACTTCGTGTATACGATTCCTGCTGAACTTCATATTAAAGTAAGCTTCATTAGTAACCAATACATTGCAACCGATAGGAGAACGTTTCTTGCCTCCCCAGTTGTTGATAATCATCGCATTTCCTTTGGCCATCGGTTATCCTCATCAAATACAAGCTTGTAAAATCCAGTCGTTTGTCCCCACATGAAGGACAGATTTAAGTGAGGATGCGCTTGTCGTTGCCGTTCTTTGTCCTTCTTGGCTTTTCTTCTTCCTGCAGTCATGATTATGAAAGATGCAGTTTGCAATGCAGCCGTTGCACATGCCGAGGAAGTCTCTTAGGTTAGGGGGCTTGAAAAATGGCAGATAACAAATATCAAATCATAAATAGTGCAAGTCATTCTTTTTCATACACAAGTACAAGTGTCTATCTATCTGTATATTTTTCTTTCTTTTTCTTTTTTCTTTCTTTCTCTCTCTAATTGCAATTTGGATATTTTCATAAAGCTTCAGAAGGGAGAAGGGAAAGTCAAAGCTTTTAACAATTGATCCGATAAATTGCTTGAACTGTTTCATAATTCAGTTGTCTGTTATTGTTAAAACACATTGCATTGTCTAAGGGAAGAGTCAGTTCATGAATGCTTTAGAAGGAAATCCCGGCAAAGGCGAGTAAGAATCGAATTCCCGAAATAAGGTTGTTTATTATTTTTACTGATGGAGGTTTCACTGAGATTGCATACAAACGTTGTTGATAATACATAATGCATAAACTATTTGAAGACTATGTTGTTAGAGGTTAAATCATGTAGGTTATTTTTCCATCACGGCCCCTCTGGTGGTTAGATTAAAAGTGAAACGGAAAATAAACGTTTTTTTTTTCTTTAATCGAGCTAAGAGTCCTGTATAAATAAAACTCATATGCATAATAACACTGGTAATGGAAGTCTGATTCTTAATAAGGACCTCTCCCTTTTTCCCTCCGTGCTGGCACTTTTTCAGTTCGAGGACCTCCGCCGAAGATTAATTTGCTGTTGGAGCTTAAATCCATCTTTTTTTTCGTCACAGTGACATCCACACGAAGAAAACCTCCAGTCCGTGACGTCAGGGGCGAGACCCGATACCTACGCATCGCAAGGCTTTCATAACGAAATTCACCGTCCGTATTTCACCTGGTCACAATCTCTTGCGCAGCGTAGACATTTATTCCAAGCCCGTCAGTTCTGTAGGCAGTCAAGAGGCCACGTACACCTCGCTCGATCAGCTCTAGGATGTTGTGCTGTGGTTTCATCTCTTTTCTTGAAGTTTTTCCAAATCCTTCGTCTTCGTAGGAAAGAGTGGTGACACGATCGTCTGGAAAGTTTTCATCGGTAGGGATGGTTACGTAGGGACAGCAAGAATATATATGATTAAATGAAGGTGTAGTCATCGGTACTCTGTGTTTCATATAATGTAATACTCTGATGGGTTTAGCATTGGGAGAGTAATCCTGCCAGCTGAGTCCTCAATACTCAGTATTTTATGTATTCCGGTACCATTGTTGACATTTTTTTTATTACTACTACTACTACTACTACTACTACTACTACAAGTACTCAGTGTTCAGTGTTTGGTGTGTTCCTGTGACATTATCAACTAGTATGTAACTTTTCTTCGTTACAAGTACTCATAACTCGATATTTGATAATCCGGTATTATTCAAAAATATGTATCTTTTCGTAATGGTTAAGTAACAAGTACTCATAGCTCAATATTTGATGTTCAGGTAACATTGATAACAAATATGTATCTCTTTTATAAGTTACGGTAGTTGTATAACCCGAGGGGAAAAAAAAAGATGATAAAAAAGATAAAAGAGTATCTGCCGCGTGTTCATCGGCTTTTCGTGATGTTCGCAAGCCCCGTTCCTCGCGTGTTAAGGAAATGTGGATTGGAATGTTTAACTGTTGGTTAAGCCTCTAATGTGTTTTATTGCTGAATTACTGACTCGATTATCCTTTATTAGGAAATTATCGGTCATTGTCTCGACTGCACTAAACTACTTAATTATTGCTTAGATTTGCATATGTACTTTGTTGGTACATATGCTATATATTTATTTCGTTGTCTAATGCCCCCATAGCATCGGTTCCTACACGAGTTCCTTGTTCTCTTCACAGAAGCGGCTACAGAAGGAACTCATGTCTCTCCTGAAGGAACCACCTGCGGGAGTCACCGTAGACGTGGACACCGCGCACACAAAACTGACTGAGTGAGTTCTTTTGTTTTTTTATTTGTAGTATTTGTTTTATTTTACATAAACTTAGCATAGTAATGTGTGGTAAATGGAACGATGTTTCGGGTATTTTATTCTTTATTAAATTGTATTCTGTGTTGAATGTTTTTTTTACGGTGTTTGCTTTCTGCTGAGGAAACGAAAAAAAAATTCTGATAGAAACGGTATGACAAAATATCTACCGTTGCTTTATGGCAAGTTTATAGATGAAAGCCTAAATTAACAAAACATTTAACAAACGCAATGCCGAGCGGTTGGTCTGAGAACACCTCTGGCCGCACATACCTGCATATTATGAGTCAACAATAGCATGTTTATTATACCCACCTTAACAATTATTTGCATATAATAATGATATATTTTTGCCTCACGGTTAACCTCGTCTGCATTTGAGCGTGTCACGGCGAGCCATGGCGAGCTGTCTTTGAATTTTATTTATCATGTATTATGTATAAGGAATAAGAAAAGCCTTTATCAGCCAGTGCGATGTTGTTTACTCAGGAAGTTATGGTTTAGGCTGTCTTCTCAGTAAAAGTAATAACGCATTGACTCAATTGATATTTATTGCGTACGCTGCTGCAACAAGTAGTAGGTTTGCTTGTGCGCGACATATTTCACGATATTTAGTTAAAGACTATGTGTTGGTGGTGCACGCCGTAAGCCACTTGCTATATTTCACACGCAAAATATTCCAGAGAAATCGACGGGATACATTTTCTGTCTCAAGGAGAAATTCTGTTCGGTTGTTTTATATTCTGGTTATGCTACGTTCAGCTATATTCTGAATGTTATTTGTCTGCTGTGCGCTTACAAACGAAGTGTGGAGTTTTGTCACGTGCAGTACCTAACGTATGTTTTGTTTACTTTCATCTGAATGATTGCTGTGGGGCGTGCAAACTCTTAGAAAGCAGAGTAATCAGTATAAAGTATCAGCTCTATTCTTCTTTGGTATTTAAGTATCTCGGTGTTATTTTG
>NC_051395.1:49550482-49552982 GCF_015228065.2 Penaeus monodon | reverse complement strand
CCATGTCCACTGTGATTTTAGTTCATTTGTAGCCTTTACACACAGATAGCTTCAAAAGTGCTTAGTCACTCAGGAGTCAGTTACTAGTCTTACCTATCTCATCTGTTTACCCTTTTCCTTAATTCTGAAAATATTTTTAAATGTGCTAATTGCCCTTTGTATTGTTAATAATGTAATGATTATCAAAATGTCAAAAACAATAATAACAGTATCAATTATTGATAGTAATAGGAAAAAAAACATTTTTACAGAGAACTCAAGGAAAGAGGAAATCAGATGAGGTCTCGGTGACATACTAATTAATTAACTCCTTGGTGGCAAAGCATACGTGGAGTTATCTATTTATGAAGATATTCCGCAATGTAAACCAACAGTGCACATTACATGTTCCTGGTGGCAACAGATTATCGATTTATCATTGTGATCTTTTTTCTTTTTTTTTCATTATTATTATTATTATTATTATCATTATTATTATCACTATCCTTATCCTGATCATTATCATTAGCATTACCATTACCATTATCATTATTATGATCAAATTTCATCATCAAATTTCTTTTTATTATTATTATTATTATCATTATAATCATCATTTACTATGAACACCATTCAGAATATTATTATTGTTGTTTTTGTTCCTTTATATAATGTTAGTATATGATTATACTGCCTTTACACTCACAGTTGCAAATTGCTTTATTTTTTAACATTGTCATCATTACTAATATTATTGTCTTTTTTTATTATTATATTATTATTATAGTATACTATGTTATTATTATATTATAGCACAGTACATCATCATCATCATCATCATCATCATCATCATCATCATCATCATCATCATCATCATCATCATCATCATCATCATCATCATCATCATCATCATCATCATCATCATCATCATCATCATCATTATTTTCTTTAACGTTACAACAGAAAAATACACTTACCACAAAATAGGTTTATTGAATGGAAAGGTAACAGTTTCATCTTCAGGCTCAAGAAAATGTCCAGGAAGATTTTAAAACTGTTGCATCTCCATTTTCTAAACCTATTTTGTTTATAGTATTTTTTCCTGTATATTGTTATCCAGTATTTTTTTTTTTTTTTTTTTTCTCTCTCTCTCTGTGTACTATTATTAGTACTGCTATTATGATTACTAATGGCATTTCTAAATCATCATCACAATCATCACATAGGGTACTATTAGAATTTTTCTGATCTTATTAATACAACAGTGCTTAATTATTCACAATATATTACATAAAATTCTGTTTATGTTTAGAATAAAGTGCAACATTCATTCTAGTTAATATTTATGACTGATGCTTAATCATTTCACCTTTCTTGTATGCGACAATAACCTGGTTTATTTTGTTCAGTTTAAGAATATTTATTTGATTTTGAATATTTCGTTTATAATGAAGTTCCTCTTTTCAAATTATAACAAAAATATTACAATCAAATATATTAGAGGTTCTCTTTAGTGTCTTTGAATACTCAGTCCATACACTACACACTAAAATTTATAGATGGTACAATTTATGGTCTAGAAGTGATGAAAAATTACATTCCTCCAGAGTATAAGATGTTATATGAAAAAGTCTTGTTAGATACCTAGGATTGACTTCCCACAAAGACCATAACTACAGCTTTATCTGTTATACAATTACAGTATTCAGGAAGGTTTATTAACAGGTATTTATTGTGTGTGTGACATGTTTGGCCTTTAACCAAATACATTTGTTTCTTAATATGATATAGTGGAGCTATTTTTTTTGACCTGGTATCTAGCGTCTGATACTATATTATTGGAAAAAAAAGCTTTTTTATAAGAGAAAAGTACTAAAATTTGAATAATGATCCACTGCTCAGAAACAAGATCAACCAGGTATCAAATTCTTGTCTTTCTCAAAAAAAGCAGGTGACAATATAGTAAAGATAATTATATATATTCAGTCTCAAAAATTATTTTAAAAAAAAAGTATTTGTGAACAGCACCCAAGCTCAACAGTTACTCATCCTTTTTCTTGTAAAGCCAAAGAATTTAAATCTGTACTGCTTTTTCAGTATTCGAGAAATGGTGCACATGTATATTCAGGACAAGCTGTAGTAGGCCAAGATAAGCAATTAAGGCTTTTGGTATCTGATTTAGTAATGGTTTCTTGCTTCATATACCTTTGGATTTCTTATTCTGTACTCTGTAGCAATATTTTTATTCAGGATTTGTTTTGAATTACAATAAATACCACTGCCTATGCTGATATTCAATCAACCCTTCTCTTTGTAGATAAAATATTTATAAACAAAGCCTATTTGGTTTATATGTGTGAGGGAGGAGGGTAGCTGCTATGAATCAAATGCCTATGCTGTCTAATAATTATTTATTTAAAGCATACATTTAGTGCCATCTCTAAGAGTCCCCCAGACCCTAACAGGAAGCACAGCAAATGTGAGCAATTTCGGGGATGGGTATTTGCATAAGTAATGTAAC
>NC_051395.1:49542982-49545482 GCF_015228065.2 Penaeus monodon | reverse complement strand
TGTCTCGTGTCTTGCTCATTACGGAACACTGAAGGAGTGAAATATCATTTAGCATGGAGAAATACGCGGTTTCCATTACCATCATAAAATGAACTCGATGTTTCATTGTACGAAAGTTTGACTGACGACTCCTCCACCTTCTCCAGTCAACGTCCCCGAGGCCTATGAAGCTGAGAGTTGGCCAGCATCTCTTTACCAAGGAGAAGAACCATGAAGACAAAGTTAGTTGAAGATGCAAAGACAGAACCAGGGTTCACACTATTAATTAATGGGGAAATTGTGACGTGGCAAAATCCCATCCACAGACATCCTGCTATCCCAGGGAAGGCTGGGGTAGAGGAGACACTGGCAGCCACGGTTGGGCTCATCTAATACCGACTGCTACTAATCCCTAGAGAAAAAAAAATCAAAATTTCAGAATTTCACATATAGGGTTTAAAAGTCCAATACCTAATTTACAGAATATTCCACACATCTAATTTTTTTGTTATTTCAACACTCCTTCCTAATTATGGTCTGCTGACTATCTGGTCGCAACGTACTGACATAAACGGAAATTCGAGAACGTGCCTCCCCGCGACATTATATCCACTTGCGAAATGAACGCGGGTCGCAGTGAGTCGCGGCAACATCCTCTCCTTTTCATAGTGTCCCCAAGGTCTATATGAGTAAGGTCTCGTCACTTCGGAGTTCTGGGGGATAAAGCCTATGACGTCACTTGATATAAGAACGGGAGTGGGGAGGGGGGATAGAGAATGGTAGGCTGGGAGAAGGAGATAACAGAAAACTGTACCAAACTAAGCAAACACTAAAGTAATTTCAGGTGCTGGCTACTTGCACATGTGACTGATTTTACAGGCGATGATTAACAGCGGTTATTTGTAGGCATATATATATATATATATATATATATATATATATATATATATATATATATATATATATATATATATATATATGTGTGTGTGTGTGTGTGTGTGTGTGTGTGTGTGTGTGTGTGTGTGTGTGTGTGTGTGTGTGTGTGTGTGTGTGTGTGTGTATATATATATATATATATATATATATATATATATATATAAATATATATATATATATATATATTGCTTTGTTTAAATTTTATATTTCCTTGTGCTGCAGCTTTGGTATGTCATAAATAAAGAAGTAAAATGAACAAAGAAAATATGGGATATTAATGATATTGCTTTATTCTGTCAAGACATATGTAAAATCGAAACACTTTTGACGAATTTATAATAAAAAACTAATATATATATATATATATATATATATATATATATATATATATACATATATATATACATATTAATACATAATATATATATATATATATAATATATATATATATATATTATATATATATATATATATATATATATATATATATATATATATATATTATATATATGCATAGACATATATATATATATATATATATATATATATATATATATATATATATATATATATATATATATATATATATATGTGTGTGTGTGTGTGTGTGTGTGTGTGTGTGTGTGTTTGTGTGTGTGTGTGTGTGTGTGTGTGTATAACGGGTATCTTCTTCTTTTAACGGTAGGTTCATGTCTGAGCCGCCGTGGTCACAGCATGACACTTAATTGTAGTTTTCATGTTGTGATGCTCTTGGAGTGAGTACGTGGTAGAGTCCCCAGTTCCTTTCCACGGAGAGTGCCGGTGTTACCTTTTAGGTAATCATTCTCTCTATTTATCCGGGCTTGGGACCAGCACTTGACTTGGGCTGGCTTGGCCACCCAGTGGCTAGGTAGGCAATCAAGGTGAAGTTCTTTGCCCAAGGGAACAACGCGGCGGTCGGTGACTCGAACCCTCGAATTCAGATTGCCGTCGTGACAGTCTTGAGTCCGACGCTCTAACCATTCGGCCATCGCGGCCTTGACGATCATGGGCTTTCCATGATTTTTTCTTAGCAATTTAGAGCGGTGGTTTGCCATTGCCTTCCGCCCGGTGTTTTTATCGAGTCACCATCTCTATTTACCCGGCACTGACTTGGGCTGGCTTGGCCACCCAGTGGCTAGGCAGGCAATCGGGGTGAAGTTCCTTGCCTAAGGGAAACAACGCGCCGGCCGGTGACTCGAACCCTCGAACTCAGATTGCCGTCGTGACAGTCTTGAGTCCGACGCTCTAACCATTCGGCCACCGCGGCCCACATATAACGGGTATAGAACCCTATTATATTGGCTTTGCAGTAGTGATACCGGTACAACGGCGTGACTCTTTATTATGGAACACACGAGACAATGTCTGAACACACGAGACAATGTCTATACATGGGTATAGCTGTATGCTGGGTCACGAGCCAGGTCAGCCTGCCTGGAGGGGGAGGGCTAGGCCGACCTTACCACGCTGGTCGCTGGCGACGAACTGACAGGTCAAGCGAGATCAGATAACAATCGTCGTCTACGCCCTCGCTGAGTGAATGTTTCCTATTAGGGCCTTGGAT
>NC_051395.1:49527982-49537982 GCF_015228065.2 Penaeus monodon | reverse complement strand
TGTGTGTGTGTGTAGTGTGTGTGTGTGATATATATATATATAATATATATATATATATATATATATATATATATATATATATATATATATATATGTATATATATATATATATATATATATATATATATATATATATATATATATATATATATATAAATTTTAGATTTTTAATTTTTTTCTTATCCTAAATGGAAGCACATAGCTTTTTCTGTGCTATTCTCTAGCACATATTCTTGAAATATTCATGTTCCATTTGCAGGTAGTATCATTTAAACATATTCTCTCTGAACAATAACAAAGCTTCCATATTGTCTCCTAACAACTGTTACTTAATGATATTTTCAGAACTGCCTGTTTCACCTTAAAGATGATAAGATTAGTGTCATCAGGTTTGTGTGGCTGTACAAAGTATTTTAAGCACCAGAAAATACTGCCAGTATCCTATTCAAGTCCTGCACACTATCAAAATAAACTTTTTTATGGAGTTAATATCTGGAGGCACTATGGTACGAGGTAAGACTACTGCTTTATCTTATTTGTATATAAATTTAATTTCATTATAACAGATTCCTTCATGTCTCCAAGTGAAAGTGTGAGACTCCACAGTTGCCTATCATTCATTTGAAATTGATGTTATTGTAGAGAATATTTTTGTACTATGTTACTTGTCAAAAAAAAAAAATTAATAAATTTTACTTTTTCTTATACCGTATTATTTGTTTAGAAAGAACATTTCATGACAGTTTCTCTCCCATTAGTAATGGTCAAGATCCAAGCATGAAAAGGTACCGAAATTATAAGAGAATATTTTCAATATCCCTTTTCACTGGAACTTTCATACTTGCTTGGTATTTGAAGAAGTTAAAAGGAGAGAAATTGAGGACACTTCTTGAAGACTTCACTCGTCTTCCTGTTGATGAATCTCTCTTTGGCGCAGAAGTGTCCTTATACAGGTAGGTTTTGGTATAAGATATAGATATTTTTACACACACACACACACACACACACACACACACACACACACACACACACACACACACACACACACACACACACACACACACACACACACACACACACACACACACACACACACACACACACACACACACACACACACACACACACAGAGCATAAGTTTCTTTCTATTATAAAACCAAAGTTGTGAAATATCCCTTGTATAATTTTGGACCCTCAAAACAACTGCATGTGAAGCCACGCTCCAGCCAGGGTGTATCAGATAAGAGCAGATTTCTATAATGAGGTGTTGCATGCCCTCTGTTTCTCAGACACAAAGGCTATGTCTTCCCTGGGCAGCTGGTCATGTCAGGTGTATTTAAGGAACTGCCAGACTTCCAGTTTAGATCCAGTGACATCATTGTTGCTAGCTATCCCAAATGTGGTGAGTCACTTATTTTATCACATGTTTTTGGTATTTATTGATTTCCATTGTTTTTTGTTGTTTTTTATGCATTTGCTTATTATCATTTATGATTACTTATAACTGCTTATGTAACTACAATGTCTAAATATTTATTGCCTCTTTTTTTTATCTATCTCTCTTCTTCTTCTTCTCCTTCTTCTTCTTCTTCTTCTTCTTCTTTTTATTTATTGTTGTTTATTTGATAACCCCAGAAATAGTGCTCAGCTAATTTATGAAGCTATATTCCATTTTACATTAGCAAGGAAAATAATGAGGGGTGATTTTATACTGCACTGTATTATAAAACCCATGATTGATGATCCAGTTTATGTACTATATGGATATGGTACTGATTTACATATAATCCAGAGGATATATTTATAATAGATATTTTCAGGAACGACTTGGATGCAAGAAATTGTGTATATGCTAACTCATAACTTTGAGAAGACTGGTGCAGCAAATGAGGTTTTAGAGACAAGGTTCCCGTATCTGGAGTACCCATATCCAGGCATAAAGTCAGTCGCTGCCAAATCAGGACCTCGGTTGATCAAGACCCACCTGCCCTTGGCTCTGTTACCACATTCATTTGACAATAGTAATGCAAAGGTAATGTTCACTGGGACACCCATCTATGTATAACTTCATGGACAAGCTCTTAACTTCATTTTATTGTGCCCAGCAGCTGTATTGCAAGTGTAAGGGAGGAAGGGAAAGAGAGAGAGGAAGAAGGAAAGATGGAGGGAAAGGGAAGAAAGTGAGGGGGAGGGAAAGATGGAGAGAAAGTGAAGGGGAGGGAAAGTGGGAGAAAAAGAGAGAAAGAGGGATAAAGGGAGATAAAAGAGAGAGGCAAGGAAAAAGGGAGAAAAGAAGAGAGGGAGGGAAAAAGGAAGAGAAAGTGTCTGCAAATACCAATGTGAAAGAGTGGAGGGAAAAGGGAAAGGAGAGAGAGAAAGAAAAAGAGGAGGAAAAAGGGAGAGAAAGGGACAAAGAGGGAAAGGAGAGAAAGAGAGAAAGATAGGTTGAGGAAAAGAGGGAGAGAAAGAAAGGTTAAGAGAAAGAAAAGGTGTGTTTGTGTGCTAAATGTGTGTTTTATTGTGTGAGAGAGAAATAGAGGGTAAGTTGTGGTATCTAATTCTGAATGTTTCGCTTTGCAGCTGATTTACATTACCCGTAATCCTCGTGATGCAGCAGTCTCCTACTTCCACTTCATGAAACTTTTGACTGCATGCAGTTACCAAGGAAGTTTATCTGCATTCTTCAAGATGTTCCTGTCTGATATGGGTAAACTAATGATTTACATTTGCTTTTTATTTTCAACATTTTTTAAAGTTCTTGTTGCTGCTTCTGATATAACGGCTTATTATACTTACTACTATTCATCTCATTCCATTCAGTCAGCAAGCTAGAGTTGTCAAGATCCTCTTTAGAAAAATAAATATTTCTGCCTCATTCAGGCATCTTATGACAGTGCGAGATTTTTCTTGTACTGTACGTTCATTTCCTTTAAATCATTACCGTGAATGATGATAATCAATTATTTTTGTTGCTGTCTTTGTGGCAAGGTTAAATTATTTGTTTCTACTGAAACAGAATGAAAACATGGATAAATAGAAGCCAAAAAAAAGTGAATTTTCTTGCATTTATGATATTCATGTCAAATAATGTTTTTCTGATTACAGTTATGTATAGCCCTTTCTTCGACCATGTTCTGGGTTACTGGAAACAACGAGAGCAGTCAAATATTCTGTTTGTTAAATATGAAGACCTCCTTAAGGACCCAGTAAATATAATTAAGAAAATTGCTGAATTTTTAGAGGTAAATATAAGGCTGTTTTACAGTTGAAACACTAATTTACAATAAATTTCCTTATAATGGATGAAATAACTGTTCATCTTTCTCTCCAAGCCAAGGACAGTTTATGAGATTCATTGATTCTTGTTTTATAACATTCATTTCTAAAGGTGGAAGTGTGTGATGCAGATGTGGAGCACATAGCACACTCAACATCATTTAAGTCTATGTCTGCAAATGCTAGTGTGAATTATGAACATTGGAAGGATCTGGGATTTGCACACAAGGATAAAGGCAAATTCCTAAGGAAAGGTAAACATTAACTATATATTTTTTTCTTTTCTTTTCTTTTCTTTTAATGAGTGGAATTAGATAAAAGCGCTCACTGAATATCAGCTTAGCCTAATTTAGTAATCAGTATAAAATATATATATTGTGTTACTTCATTTATAATAGAGTATATAGAGAAGATACTTTTTAGTTCCCTCCACCCCACCCTTGTGTTATACATTTCTATCTTTTAACAGGTAAAGTAGGTGATTGGCAGAACCACATGACTGAAGCAGAAGTTGCAGCCTTTGAAGAATGGGAAAAGAAACATTTGGCCAACTCTGATCTTACTTTTACATTTACATTACCAGAGGCTGAAATTGATGTAGCTTGATAATAAAAATGCAGGAGTAAATCATAAATATATATATATATATATATATATATATATATATATATAATATATATATATATATATATAATATATATATATATATATATATATATATATATATATAATGTTTTATGTAGTATTATAGATATTTACAAACTGAAGTATTGCATTGCTGAACTAGTATTTTCATGTAAATATTTTTAATATATATATAAACATCATGGTTATGATATACAAAAGACTATATGTATAAAATGAAATATAGAGACTGAGATATACAGTCGTATTAAAATGAAACCTACAACATACAGCAGTTGCTGTAGGGACTTGTCCTTTCTTTTGCCACTTATATTCCACCTTCAGGATAGCCAGATTTCTTAATAGTACAGTTTTCATATTAACTTTACAAAGTGTTCATGTGATGTTTCATTTCAAATATCCATAAATAAAGTAAGTATTGTGCAGCAGAATGTGGTAATATTGCACTGAAATGACTGTTATGAAGATGAAGTTCAAAGCAATTTCACACTTCCTTGACAGTCCTGGGGTAGTCAGGCTGATTATTGCAGTCTGAAACATTTTTCTGTTATAGGTATAACTTCAACCATAAGAACTGCTGCATTAACATCATTTAAAAGAAAATATGCATAGGTTGAATATTTTCAAAGAGCAGTAAATTAACTTACCTCGCATTAGATGCAATTCAAGATGCCATCTTTACATAGCCCTGGTATTTTGAAGGTGCAACTCATATCTTCATAGTTAATGACCCCCCCAATCCCTTGCCTGCTGTTGTCATGGGGGGGCTTAGGAGACGAGGACTGAGACCCAACCCTGGGGATCACCCCAGCCTTGGGCCTCAGTCCTCAACAACTAATTTTGCATGGTCTTTTCCTCTCCCTCTTTTTCATTTCCGTCCCTTCCCCAACCCCTTCTACTATCCACTTTCTAAGGTGTGAGAGCCGTGTTGAATGGGTAAAAGGCTGGACTGTTTCTCTCCCCAACATACTCTAGGCTTACCATGCCCCGCAATGAGACTTGCCCCTTCCTCAAATAATCCCACTGACTCAAATTCTCCCAGTTCCTCGACCCTAGGTTTTCCTTTGACCACGACTCTGAACACTGGTACTACCCCCTCCTCAATTCCTACTATTGCATCATCAACCCAGGTCAACACTCATCTTCAGGAGACATTCCTACACTCCCAACATTCTCAACTTCATCCCCTCTACCTCCACAACTTTCTTCATCAACTACCCCATCCTCCCTTATTACTACTGTAAACCTTATTGTCCACCTCTCCGCAGTACTACCTTTCTCAACACTACTCCCTCTTCCACACGTCCCTGTCCTTCTACCCCCATCTCTACAAATATCTTAAATACTCTATTTAGATCAGTCAAAAGAGACCGATTTTTCGTGACCCCCCCCCCCCCCCCAGTTTCATTGACAACATTCCTCTTCCAGCAATGTCTCCCAAAACAAGTAGGCAAAGTTTTCTTCCACAACCAACCCGATCGATCCCGTCTCGTCACAGTTATATCCGAAACCCAAGCAATAGCATTATCAGCCCTAACTGACTTCACTGGCAAACCCATTCCTGCAGAACCTCATCCCACCCTCAATACTTGTACCGGAACTGTATCCATCTCCCCAATAACTGCCCCGTCTATAACAAAAATTCGTCAGATTGTGGAGAAGACTTACTCACCCGCCTCATAGACTATGATGTAATATCAATACAATGTTACACCATTCCCGCTAGAGGCCATCATAAGAACCCCCATCAACATTGACATGATTACTTTCCGTAGACATGACCTCCCCTTTAATTGGCAGAGAATCCCACCCTGTCGGACCATATCAACCTCCCCCGTCACAACCATATCAACCTCTTAGATTCAGACTTGGCCTCACTCTGCATGAAGCCAGACAGGAAGCCCGTCGGCGGTATTTCTATTACTCCCTACTCCAATAATGCTCGCTCTGCTCCTCCCCCTCCCTCCCAAGATGCCCTACACCCTCCCCTATACCTCCTCCATCTTACATTCCCCTTCAACCTCCTACATCCTCCAGTCAAATTCTCTTTCTGCTCTATTGCAGCCCCCCCTCCTCTCCCTCCTCGTACTACCCGCAACAGATAGACTAAACGTTCCACCCCTTCTCCTACCACAAACACACACACACACCTCTGTCTCTACTCCTCAGACTCCAGTCTCCTCTTCTCCCCCTATAGGAAAACCTTCGTCTCTCAAAACTCCCCAACCGACTCTATTGCAGAAACTATTGAAGATATTCAAAACTACCTACTCGAGTCCCAAATTAACACATAAATTCCTCCTCCACCCTCCAATTTCACAACTCCCGCTCCCTCCACACTCAAAGTGACTGCCGATATCCATCCCTGTTATTCATATTCCCCCTACACCCCTTCCTCCTACTCCTTCCCAACACCCCCATTTCCCCAGCTCCAGCTCCGCCTCATTAACCGTCCCTGCATCCCCTCTATCCCTTCCACTCCCTCCTGGGTGCACACGTGAATCCCTTATGTCACAAAATTGCCCTTCCCGTGATACCCTTCCTGATATTACAATTCCCCCCTCTCATTCCTTATCTCACCCCATAGTTTCTTACCCATCTCCTTTATCTTCTAACCGTTATCACTTATAGATTAACTAAGTAATAGCTCTCCCATTTAGGAATATTCGCGGTTTTCGTTCTCACAGACCTGACCTTCTTTACATCCATTTTCCTTATGACCCATCCATTATATACCTCCAAGATACTTTTCATACACATCCACCTATACTAATTCCCGATTAACATTTTGTCTCTTCCTCACACTCCCTTTATGTCTCGTCTATGCTTATCCATCAGAAAATGCCTAATTTTATACCTCCCTTTCACACCACTGTCCCTTGCACTGTTATTTGCATCTTCCTTCGCCGCTGAATCACAGTTGTTTCATACTACTTCGCCTCTTCCCACCTCACTCACTTTGTTGCCTTTGAACTCTGATTTCCCAAATCCAGCCACCTCTCCTCGTAGTTGGTGATTTTAACTGCCGCCACACTCTTTGAGGTGATTCCATCACTACCTCCCGTGGCCGATTCCTAGAACCTTCCCCTCCACAACTAACCTTATTATTCTTAATTCAGATCGCCCTTTGACATGCGCGTGTAATCGTTTTCATGCCTTGACCTCTCTCTATGCTCTCCTTCTCTCCATTTAGACTTCCACTGGTAGTTCTAGACCACTATCCAGTCCTCCTTTCTCCTACTACATATGTACCACTTCCCAATCCCCCACGCTGGTGCTTTGATAGAGTTGACTGGCGTACTTTCACTCCACTCTCTGCTATTCCTACCCCTCCATCCCCCTTCTCGTCCATTTCAGATATGATACAATGTTTCACAGTTACAATGCTAAGAGCTGCCTATACAGCCATTCCCCGCCTCTCAATACCTTATACCTCCAAACGTGTTCCATGGTGGCATTCTGATTGCAGCAAAGCGCTTCGCTTAAAGCGCACAGCCTGGAACAATTATCGCTACAAAAGAGACAACCCTAATCACCTATCAGCCCTTATCTCCCTTAAAAGAGCATCCGCTTGTCTTCGTCGTACAATCCGGAATAGTAAAGAAACTAGCTAGCTAGCTAGTTTCCCCAATTACATCTACATCTATTTCGTCTGTCTGGCGTCGGATCCATAAACTATCAGGCAGACATCTACCCCATCCAGCCCCCGTCCTCCATATTATCTCTGATCCTCTTCAAGTCGCCAATAAACTGGGTGACTATTTCAATCAGGTCAGTAGTGGCTCTCACCCTTCTCCACATTACTCTTCTATTAAGACCATTAGAGAACGCACCCCCATCATCTTCACCCTGTCCTCTACTGAGTCCTACAATGCTTCTTTTTCTTCCTTTGAACTCAACGCTGCCTGATAGTCGTGCCGCAACAGCCATGAAGGCCCTGGCGGTAATCATTACCCTATGCTAAAACACCTTCCATCTAGCTTTCTATCATTCCTTTTAACTATTTTCAGCCACATATGGACAAAAGGAAATTTTCCTCTTCATTGGCGAGAAGATATTATCTTCCCCTCCTTGAAACTAAATAAATTGGGTACCCTCTCTCAAGAATACCGCCCCATCGCCCTAACTAGCTGCTTGCACAAACTACTAAAACGAATGGTTAACTTCCGCTTAATGTGGTATTGTGAATCTCACAATCTTCTCCCTCCTTCCCCGTTTGGTTTCCGAAGTAAAGGTGACCCACTTGCTCATTTCAAAACATATATTAGATCCGCATTTGCACGCCATGACTCCGTGTTAGCCATACTCTGACCTAGAAAAGGCATATACCACAAGGCGGTATCATATTCTCCAACAATTGTCCTCCCTAGACATACGCGGATGCATGAGTGTCTTTATAAAGTCCTTCCTCTCCAGGTCAAAATTGCCTCTTCATTATCCTTTCCTCTGTTCGAAGGCGTTCCGCAAGGTAGTGTACTCAGCACCACCTTATTACTTCTTGCTGTTAATGGCATTGTTTCAGTCCTACCACCAGGGGCCCGGACATCACTCTGTGTTGATGATTTAACCACCTTCGCTTCTGGCACATTCATACCAAATCTCTGCCAATTCCTTCAGTCTGCAATATCATCAATATCTTCGTGGGCCACTAACCATGGCTTTTGCTTTGCTACCTCCAACTCTGTTTCCATCCTTTTCTCTTGCGCACGTGTAGGTCCCCAGCCTCCACACTTCTTATATGACGCTCCACTCCAATACCATTCTTCTGGCAAATTCCAAGGTCTTATATTTGGCTCTAAATTGTCCTGGCGAGACCATATATTTTACATTAAAGAAAGCTCACCGTCGCCTCCAGATCTTACAGACTCTCCTATATGTCCTGTGGCTCAGATCGCAAAACTGTCCTTCATCTTCATGCTACTTTGATTATGGATACCATACCTCTCTTCTTACTCATTTTGATACAACCCACCACTGCGGTCTTCGCTTAGCCCTCGACACTGAGTCAGGCATGCCATCTCTCTCTCGACGCCCTACCCTTCTCTCTCTCCGGTGTTATGCCCGCTTCCACCAACTTTCCCTCACCAAACTACCCCTCGATCTCTGCTTCATACCCTCGTCTCCTCTCCACGTTTACCTATGCTTCTCTCCATTCGCACGGATACTCTCCACTCCCATTCCCCCTTTCCCCGTTTCCGACCTCTTCCGTTTTCCATTCATTCCGTTCCTCCACGGCTTACACCTCAACCCCGTATTTGCTCCTGTTTTCTCTTACTCACCAAAATTCGATATCCCCCTTCTATCCTTCTGACTCATTTCCTTGACCATGTCTCCACTCATTTCTCCAGTATCCATGTTTACACTGATGCTTCCAAAACCACATTCAAATGCCACTTTACTCCTGTCCTTACAACAAAACTGTATCAGATTTTTCTGGGTGTCCTGCCATGTCGGAATACCCGGCAATGAACAGGCTGATACTCTAGCACGCTACGCCATTATGTTCACCCCACACCAACTTCGCTACTCACATATTCCGGCCACGGATTATTAAACCCACTTTAAGACCTTCCTATATGCCCGATGGCAATCTTTCTGGTCAAGTCGTCGCACTAATAAATTACACACTACAAAACTTTTAATCTCCTCCAGGTCAGCTTCATTTCTCTCGCCCGCTTACGTATGGGCCACACCCACTTAACACACTCTTATCTGATGTCCAGTTCTGATCCACCCCTATGTCCCTCTTTCAGTTCCATACATTCGGTTGTCCTGTCCACGCTTTACTGTAGCCCGTGCCTCTGATTTCCCCCACCTATCCTCTCTTCACCGACCTCCCAACCTGTCAAACATCCTTCCGGAATCCCACACTTTCTGTTTTGGCATTTTGTTCTCCTTCCTCAGAAACATACATATCCTTCACTTGATCTAATCCCACTTGCATAATCTTACCTTAACCCATTCACTCATCGCCTCCTTTACCCATCTTTACCCTTTCCAATACTACTTTAGACTGTTGACGTATAGCAACTAAACACTAACTCAACCCCTCCCTACCCTTTCTAATACTATAGCTTTC
>NC_051395.1:49510482-49522982 GCF_015228065.2 Penaeus monodon | reverse complement strand
GATATAGTATTATAATAATTTCTGATACAGTCATTAATTGCATAATTTATTAGGTGTTATGTTGACTATATTACAATAATTATCATCTATCTATTAGTGGTGTTATCATCATCATCACTTACTAGTCAGCTTGCCCAGTCAGCAGTACCATAGCATGTTTCTTTTTATTTTTTCCAGAATATAATTGTGTGAAAATTTAAGAAACAGAGAATAAGAATATCCTTTGCAGAAGGAAATGAGGACAGATAAAGTCCTTCAATCAGACTGATCCTCTACAATGAATGCAAGCCTCTTGTTGCAATTTTCTTGATGCCCAGGAAATCAGGAATGTAATGAATTATGCACAAAAAGTATTACAGTCCTTAAGGTTCAAGTAATTACTTCAGTCAAACTAACTTACAACCAATCCACAATGGGAGATGCAAGCATGGCAATCCTGTCCCTGGAACTAGAGGATGACAGCGTGATGGACAGCAATAAAATCATGGTGGCTGGCGAACTGGAGATTGGAGATGAGTCAGTCATGGTGGAGACATCAGAGACAGGGACGTTTGTGTACAAGAGTGCATCCTGCCAAGTGGATCTCAGTTCTGAGGACATCATGAGCCTTCCTATTTTATTCTGTGGCTTGCATTCATCATCTTGTGAAGCCTCAACTCAGTGTGACATTCCACTCATTATCAGCCATAGTCTGTCAGCCTTTGCTAAGGAGGTTTGTGTCTCTGCCAGAAGGCCACTGGAAGAAATAACAAAAGAACATAGTCAAGTGACAGCTTCAGTACAAAATGAGGTGGATCAGGCATTCCAAACTGACATTATAAGAGACACAATAGAAGATGTCATTCTTAATAATGCCGGAGTTGAGGATTTGGACTCCTTTCAGAAAGACAACCAGGATGCTAAGGAGCTGGCAGATACTGTTCGAAAAGGTTGTAATCCCCCCTTTCATTTTTGTTTTTTGCCATTAGAATTAGCCTCAAAAAATATAGTTTCCATTTAAATTAATTATAGCATTTTTTTATATATTTTAAAAATTATTCATGATTTAATTTTATGTAGTATGCAAGCTATGCAGGTTTAATTGTGCAACTACTTTAGTTGAAAGTGAGTGTGAAAATGAAAATGTTTAGGATAACTAAAATGGCTTATGCCCACTAATATTTTTATCATGATCCTTCAGATCCACCGAGAATTTCAAAAAGGGGAAGAAAGAAGAAGCCTCGAGAAGACAGCGACTTCGACTGGGACGATGATGATGACTTTTGGGAGGAAAAGATCAATTTAAGTGTAAACTCTCCATCCAGGAGAAAGACACGCAAAACAAAGCAGAGTTCAGGTATTGCAGAGACTAAACCACAAAGTCCAAAGTTGAAGGAAAAAGAAAAATTACCCAGATTGAAAGACAGCTTGTATGCAGAACAGGTCAGAGCAGGTATAAAAAGTGTGATGGAACCAATGGAAAATGTCACTCCCTATATTGAGTTAGTCACAGAGAAGGAGTGGTGTAATGACTGGATTACAGATGATGAGGTAGATGATGATGAAGATTTGGATCCCTCACAGGAGGAATTCAGTAAAAATGCAAGTGATAAAATAAGTTCATGTAGTCATTGTATGCTAAAGTTCAGTACGCCATTGCTCTTGCTGCAGCACACAGAGGCAAATCATTCTGCTCACATATGTCATATTTGTGGATTCACAGCAACCTTTAAACACAAACTGAAGAGGCACATGGTAAAACATTCTAATGTCAAGGCATTTGTGTGTGACATTTGTGGTAAACAGTATTCACAGAATCAGAATCTCAAAGATCATATATCTCGTGCACATAGTGACCAGGATCATTGCGATAGGTACCCATTTAGCTGCGAGCACTGCAAGCGATTGTATCGGGATGAGAGGAATTATGTTAAACACCAAGAACAATGCAGTGGTCCATGTGATATATGTGGATTAATGTTCAAGTGTAGTGGACAGTTGTGGCTTCATAGGAGAGAACATTATTCCCACTGTAATATTTGTGAGAAGGGATTCCAGTCCCGTGGCTCACTGTTGTTGCATAAAAGCATGAAGCATGGTGAAAAGACCCTCCAGTGTCCCAAGTGTCCCAGAAAATTTGTATTTCAGTCCCATTTAAGAAATCATTTTGACAATGCCCACAACCAAGCAGCACCTCAGTTTAAGTGTGAAGCATGTGGGTTCTGCACCAAGTCAATGACTTATCTTAAAGCTCATTATAGCAGAATGCACAAAAACCCATCAAAAGTATATTCTTGTGATCACTGCCACAAAAATTTTAGAAGCAAGGCAAGAGTTATCGAACATGTACGCATTCATACAGGTGAAAGGCCTTTTTCGTGTCCAGTATGTTTCAAGACCTTTTATTCCCAAAGCAATTTGTATGCCCATGAAAGAACTGTGCATGGAAGGCTGAAAAATTATGGTACAAAGGAGACAGAGGAGAACACAGGCGAAGCAATTGTGCGCAGACAAATATCCAGTTGTTACCAGTGCCATCTGTGCCAGTTAAGATGCCCTACCCATAAAAAACTAAAACATCATCTTCTGAAGGACCACAACTTCAGTAGTGAAGATGCAAGGGAACAGAAGGTTGACGATGTGGAGGTTATTTGTGCAGATGAGTCAGTTGTGACATCCATGGGCATGGACATGGGTCAGAGAGAAGGGGAAGGGACGAGTAAAAACAGTGTAATAATGGGTAATGAGAATGTAGGTGTTAAGGCAACGGTGTCTGTGCCTTCGTATGTTGTGCCACCCAATGTTAATCTTGTTGAAATAGAAGGTGTACAGTATCAAGTTATAAGAAATAGCCAGTGAATATATAGTGCACATATATTAACATGGTTGAAGAACAGATGTACATGTATTTGTTATAATAGTTAAAAATAGTGGTTGTATTGAGGAAAAATACAAAAATTCCATAATACATGCTCAAAAGAATTTGAAACAGTCAGAACATATGATTTTTGTATATGTGCTTTATTTCACATGAACATAACAATACTTTGTTTAAAAGTGTTAATTTACCCTTCCTATAATAGACTAAAGAGAGGAAGCCTTGTCTGTATGATAGGGGAGTCGGGAACAACACAGGGGATCTGTTAAAACTTTACCTAGTCTTAGTTAATATTCGCTAATCCTAACGCTCCCCCAGTGAGTGGACTGAATAACATAAATTGAAGTAGTGAACATGGGTGACAGAGGTTTTGTGTAACTCGCAATATACATTGATTATCACAGATGTAGAACAAGCACTGATTATGATAATTAATTTACTGTGATTTACCTCAGTCACCATGAATGGTATTGTGTGATGATAATCCTTTGTTTCAATGATGTATCTTGTATACATTGGAGGAATAATTATGTATTCTGTACATGATATATCTGTGATGCAATATTTGCCTCAAATAACTGTATTCATAATTTTAGTTGAATATTGACACTGTGATTCTTTTGTGACTATATGTATTAAAGACATTATTTGATTATTTAATAAATCCATTTTTGTTTGAGTATTATTTTTACTTATGTATACAAAGTCTGTGTCTTCTCTCCCTATACTGTAGGAACAAAGTCTATGTACTATACTCCATTACACATGAATTATCCTTGTTATGTTTGCAAGATAAATTTGAGTGCAGTATTGATTGTTTAATAAATAAAGTAGTGATGAAATCTAAGAAAATTAAAGATGTGTGAAAAGACAGAAAATATAATTTTCTGCCTTTTCACACAATTTACACTTGTTCTGTTATTTATGTTACTGCCATGAGGTTATAAATGTAACTTTTAAGAGTTCACATGACTTTAGCTTCAGAAAGTATGAAAACTAAAGCCTCTCATTGCATCCAAGAACAGAAATTTCATTGAGTTTGTTTAAACATTTAAATCACACTGTTGCTTTTTTTTTTTTTTTTTTTTTCATTTGATATTTTTATTTCAGGAAGTAGTGGCATTTCTTTGTGATTGTCTTTCTTCAAAGTTATTGCTTGATTAAAGTAAATTTTGACATATAATTTTTTGTTTCAGCCAGTATGTGTTATTTCTACTTATTGACTTAAATTAGCATGTCATCTTCGTAAAGTATGAAAGTCCTCTCCAAGACCCAAGGATATTAGGGGCAGGTCTTATCTATCTATGCAAAAAAATGATGAATAAGAGTGTAAATAGACAAACATACAAATGAAATTAAATATAAATTTTTCATTTCTTCTAATTGTTGTAATGTCACGGTAAAATAAAATATATATTAAAAATCTGTCTTTTGTTTATTATTGCCATTTAAATGTCTAGCACATTTATTTTGCTTTTAACCATTAACCATTATTGGTACCATACACCATATTTGCATATCTCATTATTAAGATTGTTGGAAAGAAGGAAGGATACATTTGATTTAAGGAAGTACTGATATAGGAGAGAGAAATGGTAGAGGCAAGGAGCAGCCAGCGTGTTTATTTCATCACATCTGGACTATTTCTGTTGGTTTATGGATGTGCTACCACACCTCAGAACAGACACGCATGCCGAGGCACACACGTTAAAGCGCGCGCGCGCGCGAACTACACGCACGCACGCAAACACGCACGCACACACACACACCCACACCACACACACACACACACCCACACACACACACACACCCACACACACACACACACACACACACACACACACACACACACACACACACACACACACACACACACACACACACACACACACACACACACACACACACACAGAGGAAGGGGATAGCAAGAGGGGAAGGAAGGGGATCATATAAACACATCTGTAAAACAAACAATCCCGATCGTGCGATTTTTTCCTTCCCCTCTTTCAGTGTTAGTCTTGACAGGCATCTCCTCCCTCAGTCTCTGACACACCTTCACCCCCCCCTGCCCCCTCCCCCGTCAACGTATTCTTTCTCCCTTGCGCCCCTTCCCCCCTCTCCATCCTTCATCAGTGTATTTCTTGTTCTTCCTCAATTCTAGTTTATCACGTTTTCCTTGCCTCTTTCTCCTCCCATTCGCTTCCCTCCTTCCCTCTCCTTCAGCATCCTTTCTCGACTTACCTCTTTGTTTCCCGACTTCGTCTCCTACTTTCCTCTCACCTTTCTTCTCCCCTCCTTCCTCCCTTTCGTCTTTTCTTCCTTTTCTCTCTCCCTTTCACCTTCTTCCCCAACCTTCTGCCTTTCCTCTCTCTCTCCCGTTTCTCTCTCTTAAATCTCCGGCTTACGTTTCTCTCCCTCCGTTTCTTTCCCCATTTTCCTCTCTAATTCTCTTTCTCCCCTCTTCCATCCCTTCTCCTCCCCTTCCCTCCCTCCTTCCCTGCTTCCCACCTTCCTCCCTTCCCTTCTCCGTCCTTCCTCCACCATTTACCTTTCCCTCTTTACTTCTCCCCCTTCTTCTCTCTCCTCCCTCGGATTACGTCTCCCTCCTTTCTCTCTCCCCTTTTGCTCCTCTCCTTTTTCCCTTCCCCTCCCTCCTTCCTCTCTCCCCTTCTGCTCCCCTCCTCCCTCCCCCTCCCCCTCTCCTCTACTACCCCACTCCTCCCTCCCTCCCCCCTCCCCCTCTCCTCTACTACCCCACTCCTCCCTCCCTCCCCCTCCCTCCCCCTCCCTCCCCTCCTACCAGTAGCCTCGGCCCCGCCAAAGCCTTCGGCGCACATCAGTGATCATGACGTCCCCATTAGAGGCAGCCACCCCGCGCGGCGGCGTCGGCGGCGGACTTGCAGCTGTTCATGGCGCGGCACACTCGGCGCACACGCACACTCACGCAAACCGACAGACAAAAACGCAGACAAAAACACACACGTATATATATATATGTGTGTGTGGGGGGGGGGTATAATATATTTGGTTTCTCGATCTATGCCATTGGTTGTTTAGTATTTATGTAATTATCACGAAAGACGTTGCTTTTATTATTCGTGTTATTATCATTACATTATGATAATGATAATGTAAGTATTATCATTGTTTATTTTAATACATATCATATATATTCACACATGTATACAGTACATATGTATATAAATATATATATATACCTACTATTTCCTAATAACTTTTATATTAATGGTAATAGTAATGATAAAAATAGTAATAATAATGGAATATTTTCTCTAATACTATTTGATGATAATAGTAATAATGATGATTTTAGTTATCGTAATAAGAAGCATGATAATAACGATGACAATAATAATTCTGGTAGCGATGATAATGATAGTAATAAAAACGAAAAGTAATTATGATACCGTCATGCGCAAGACAGTAATATAAAACAGAAAGACCGATCAAGAGCCGGGATTCCCTTCCTTCTCACAACCATAGTAAAAAAAAAAAAAATCTCAAATCAAAGACCACAAGCACAACAGTTCTTCAGACAGAGCGTCAAGAAGGCAAGGCCATTACTCACAAGACTGTCTTCAGGAATGAATGAGTCACTCTCGTTCGCGCATGCCTCCGGATGCTGGCGTGACGTCATGAACGGGTGTGTGGGGGGTGACCGTGCTTTTAGTGGTGTTTTTTTTTTTTCTTTCTTTCTTTTTTATGCGTTATTTATTTTTTCCTCTTTATGATGGTGCGAGGAATGTGTAAAGTCGGTGTTGGGGTTATGATTATTCACGTTATTTTATAAAAATGCCCGTTTATGTAATTAGTTGTATTCTGTGCGAGTAAAAGTAAGAAAAAAATAAAAATTAAATATTATCAATGATTCCTTTTTGTGCTTGTCATGCTTTCCTATCAAGGTCATCAATATAATTTCTGCGTTTACTATTTACTTCTTTCTCTCTCTGTTGCCCCTTATTTTATTGCTGGCACTGACGTTCCTGCAGGTGTTACAATAGTCGTTGATAGAGCACTTCATACCATCTTCATTATCACTAGTAAAGTCACTAATTACAATGAAGTAAATCACAAATCATACAACTCAAGGTAGTAAATGCCCTGGGTACCCCCTCCACCCAACTCCAAACAAATCAGAGTTCACATTAATAGATAGAGAAAGAAATGTTAGACCTACATATCCAAGGTCTGAGCAGCGTGTCCTGTACCTGCTTTTCGACACCCAAACGTCACGCTTCCCCGAAAGCTGCTTCGACAGACCTCAATTTCCCCATAGATCTCGGATTTGGCTTGAGAAAGTGTGGGGAGTCAGTAGGGCTCGGGGGATTTTAGGTCAGCTGATGGAACGCGCTGGAAATGGCTATACGTTATCGAGGCTATGGTAAATTTTGGAAGGAACGACACTGTTGTTATTTTCTCATTATTACAGTCATCGCCATGCATATGAAGTGTTAATAGTCGTAACAATAAGGATGATAATGAAGATGATAATAATGATGGTAATAATGGTAATGATAATAGTAGTAATAATAGTGATATTAATAATAAAATTAATGGTAATACTAATGCTACTACTAATAATGATTTTTTTTTAATAATTATGATAATAGTAACTTATTACTCTCACCATCATCATTATAATTATTGTTATTATTATTATCATCATTATCATGGCGACCCCATATGACCATCATGGCGACCCCATGTGAGAATGGGATAAAGCTAAAAAAAAAAAAAATCCTCATCATCACCATCATTATAATGGTACTACTAAAAAAGGGGTCATCCCTTTTTACATCATTTTGAAAAAAAGTACGCTTTTCCCAAGACTTCCTCGCCCCCTCCAGAATGTACGGAGCAAAAAGATAAAAATGACGACCTCTGCCACAAGATCTCCAGGGTTTAAAGCAAGGGTTCCGTGGATGGGTTTCAGGGAATCCGCGAGGATCAGATAACAATTATCACTCTTTGCATAGATAGGAGTGTGTGTGTGTTTTTTTTTTTTTTTTTTGTTTAGATTGTTTACTTAAAAGTTTGATAAGACAATGTGTATCTCATGTATGTATGAGGCAATCAAATCTCAGTAAAGGAAGCATATTATATGGATTTCATGTAAAGCTGTGTTTAAGTGGATGTTTCTGGGAAAGGGAGTCCATTGATTTCATTTTATTCTTAAGAGAGTACATGCTTCTGAAAAGGTTAAGAATTACAGGCTTAGAGGAATACAATGATCCTGGCAGATTCTTGCAGGCAGTCATTATAGGACACATTGATTTAAACTCAATGAAGCATGTTCAGTTTTTGTCCTTTCATCATGCGACTGAAATTAATTCTGAGACAAATGTGTTCAGGTGTCTTCGTATTGGGAAATAAAAAAAAATCTGAACGGGCAGACTATAAAGCCAATAAATAATTCGTTTTTTCTCTAATTTCAGGATTGTCGTTTTTATGATGTTCTAAATACTGTACGCCAGATTACCCCCCACCTCCACCCCCAGCGTACGGTTTTGTACGCTTCTGAAAATAATGAAAAAAATGGATGACCCTAACGGTAATAATGAAGATAAAGATTATAATAATGCGAAGGAGCAAGGTAATAATAATTATGATGATAATGATAACGATAATAAAAATAGTCAAGATAATATAATGATAATGATGATCATAATAGTGATGATGATGATCATGATAATTATGATGATAAAGGTAATAATAATGATAATGAAAAACAATAATAATCACCATTATAATGATAATAATAAGTATAATGATACTGCAATTATTACTGTTAATGTAATTATCAGTAGTATTAGTATTGCCATTATCATTATCATTATTATTGTTATTATTTTTTATCATTACTATTATTATTATTGTTATTATCGTTTTTGTCATTGTTGTTACTGTTAATATTATCATTATTATTATTATTATTATTATTATTATTATTATTATTATTATTATTATTATTATTGTTGTTATCATTATTATTAATATCATTATAATAATAATTATTATTATTATAATATGACAATAAAATTTGAAATGAAACTGATAATTACTATGATAATGATAATAATTTTAGAAACTATATTGATTATAATGACAGTAGTACAAAATATAATGATGAAAAGGTCTATGAGGAAAATAGTAGTAATGACAAGCGCACACGCACACACACACACACACACACACACACACACACACACACACACACACACACACACACACACACACACACACACACACACACACACACACACACACACAACACACACCCGCGCGTATAGTGTATATGTTTAAAAGGGCAGATATAATAGATAACTTAAAACACACTGATATGTTCGTTTCCGTCGGTTGACAGAAGCTTCGAATGGTCGGTGACGCGTGAGTGAGTGGGCGGTGATGTGTCAGAGAAATTGCAAGTCCTTGGGCCAAACTGCGCCCGCGGTCGATAGGGAATGCGCTCGGTTGCATGGCGTTGCATGGAAAGGGAGCCGCTGGCTTCATGCATAGTCGGGAGAATACACGAGAGAGCCTTTTCGTAGTTTTCGTAGGCTCTTTCGTCTAAAATGGTTCCCTATCTGTCTGTTTGTCTTTCTCTCTCTCTCTCTCTCTCTCTCTCTCTCTCTCTCTCTCTCTCTCTCTCTCTCTCTCTCTCTCTCTCTCTCTCTCTCTCTCTCTCTCTCTCTCTCTTTGTCACATACATACACACACTTCCTGTACACCGTACTGTACTCACACATACGTTCACGCGCGTACACACACACGCGATCAGCTGGCCAGTTAAATCTCCTTTTGTGTTACAGTCGAGGCTAGTAGAGTGAGCCTAGGGGGTAAGGGGGGTAGGGTCATGTGCGCTCTGTATCTGTATGTTCTAAACAGATCATGTTCGCTGACATTCTTTTTCTTAGAAACTGTAGGATCCGTTTCTTACAGTGGGACTGGGGTGTTTATGCGGTTCGGTGTTGATACAGTTATTCATGCCTGTTGATGTATCAGAGTGGTTGTTGTCCGTTTGTGATCATATGCGCCTGTATTCTCTCTCTCTATCTATCTGTATGCTTACCTATCCCTATCCATTCTTCCCTCGCTCCTTCCATCTCTGTCTATCTATCTACCTGTCTATCTATCTATGCACACACACACACACACACACACACACACACACACACACACACACACACTCACTCACTCACTCACTCACTCACTCACTCACTCACTCACCACACACACACACACACACACACACACACACACTCACTCACTCACTCACTCACTCACTCACTCACACACACACACACACACACACACACACACACACACACACCACAAACACCACAACCACTATCATCATCATAATAACATAACAAACAATCAACACCACCACACACTCAACACATTAATACACACACCACACACATATCTCAAGAACTCACACCATACCATCGCACTCACAGCCACACGTCACACCACGCTCCACACACGCACACCACACACCACTCCTTCCTCACAAACACACACACAACACACACCCACACACAATACACACACCACACATACATGTTTCTACTGTAGTTGTTTGTAGCGTGTTTCCCAGCGCATATAAATCCAACTTTTATTATTTTCGAATATTCGTTGACTATTGTATAATTAACATATATCAAATAGCTTGATGCAATTGTGTGTTTTGAACTAATCCTTTGAAAAGCTATTCAAGTGCTGAGATACTGACGTCGTAATGGGCGGTATTTTATTATACTGTTTTGATTGTGTTTTTTTAATATCGTGATTATATAGTAATATTATCAATACTCTTATCTTATTATATTGTTATCTCATATTTGTTACTTATATCATTACTATTTTGCTTATGAAAATTTTGCACAGCCAGTTTGATCCATCGTCGGAGACTCTCGGATTGACAGGTCTGCATGGGTGCAACTGTGCATGGCGTAGCGGCGACGCGCAGCGGCACGGCGTGAGTTTGCACGCACTACCACTCTCTGTTTCTTGCATTGAAGTTGAATAGTTGACTTGTGCTGTTTTTTTGCGAATTTGTGCTTTGTTTCTCTGGGGCAAGATTTATTTTTTTTGTCTTTCAAAGTTTGCCACGACATTACTATGTTTTCTTACTGTAGTCGGTGTACTGTGTATTCTGCATTTCTTCCCATGCGTCTCCTTTCGAAGGTCATACAACAGCTGTGTGTTGGCATTAATTCGTGTAGTTACTGTAGATGATTCTTCGTTTTTTGAAAACTACAACCATATCTTGATATCATATTGGGTTATCACCGTAATCGATCTACAATGTATTCGGCATTCTTTTCGTTTCCATATCCCTTTGAAAGCTTCGATTACATGCTGGCATTACTTAACATTGCTACACGGCTGTCTTTCATTCGATACTGTCCCCTGAGATTTTCGCAAAACTGTGGAGTAGATGATGGTATTCTTTGTGTTATTAGTATGTCTCTCACTATTCCGCGTTTTAAAATTCACAAATGTATGTTGACTCTCTGCCAGGAATAGTCTCTCGTATGCAGAACTTGACAGAGGCGTGATCATAGCAGCTACAGATGGGGTTGTGTTTTATTTAGTTTCTGTTGTTATTGGTTTATTGGATGTTTTAATGTGAAATGAAGAAAAAAATGCATTTAGGTGAAACTGAGCGTTACTGCTCCTCTAAAAATGGAGAGAGAGAGAGAGAGAGAGAGAGAGAGAGAGAGAAGAGAGGAGGCGATCAGACAGAGACAGCGGAAGAGACAGAGACGTCAGGACAGGAGACAGGCAGATAGAGATAGAGGCAGACGCAGACACAATTAGTCAGAGAAAGAGAAATTTTAGAAATCCTATCATTCTTTAAGAATTTCCCTTTCTCTCTAAAACATCACCCCCCCAAAAAAAAAAAAAAAAATCTAATAATCCTTCCCCCCCAAAAAAAAAATCTCGTTACCCAATCGTCGATACCCTAACTCACACTTTGTCCTAACCTACATAGAGTTTCCCTTGCCTCGAAGCCACGGAGCAAGAAGCAGGAGGCAGGATATCCGTCAGGCGTGGTCCCTGGGGCGGCGGGGGGAAGGGGGCGATCCCACGGCGTCGCGTGAAGGACCAGGTCTTCGTCGGCGGCGCCTGCTGCGTGCTTGGGCGGCGCTGTCAATTTCCTTATCCTCTTTATTATTGCTGTTGCGGTTGTTTTTGTTATTGATATTTCTCGTTTAATAATAATATAATAATCATACATGACGATTGTTATTGTTAATTTTTTTTATTATTGTTATTGTTGTTATTATTATTATTGTTATTAACATTATCATTATCATTATCGTTGTCGTTATCATTATCATCATCGTCATCGTCATCGTCATCGTCATGTCATCGTCATTCGGTCTTCATAATCACTATCATATCAGTCATATCTATATCATCACATCATACATTTCATATTTCATATTCATATCATATATGTCATATGTTGCTATGTGTCGTATTATCATATCTACAGTAGTGTGTGTAGTTTAGTTTGTAGATAGTAGTGCATTTGAATGCTGTATGTAGTTGTGTATTGTGTGTATTTGTGTGGTGTTGTGTAATGATATATAAATATATATATATATAT
>NC_051395.1:49505482-49507982 GCF_015228065.2 Penaeus monodon | reverse complement strand
CCGACAAGAGCATAATGCCATTTTTCCATTGTGCGCTTAATACCCAATGACAGGAAAACAATAAAAAAAAAAAAAAAAAAAAAAAAAAAAAAAAAAAAAAAAAGCAGGCAGCCCTCTCCCCTACAAAAGATACCACCCTGCTACTAAATATCATGATGAATTCATTTAAAGAATTGCCTGCTAGTATGAAGACTTTACTCCTACCAACCTGGATCACTTTAATGAAACTCTCTGTCAACAAGTTGGCAATAGCATTACTCAACTACAACCTAAAAGCCCTGCCAAGCACGGGTCTTTATCCTCCAGAGGTAGACGTGCACAAGACTGAACAAAGACCCTGAGATAAAACTTCTTAGAAGGCTCATTCGATATACAGTAAGTCAGTCACGACACTTGGGGAAAAAAACTAACTTGGCTAGGGATCTTGTATTATTTTGTAAAAAGATCAACGAGATAATAACTCGAAAACGGGAGGAAAGATTTTATGCCTGGGCAGAATCAACTGACTCCATGACACCCATGAGTAATGTATGGAAGGTATCAGCAAGATTAGAGGCATTCATGCAGTATACCATCCCACCCACATCCAGAAAGGGTAGCCTCATCTCTTCTCAACAAATTGTATGAGGACTTTTCTCTTGATAGTCTCCCATTATCCATACGCAGGTACTCCCTTTATATTAAGCCATAAAAACGAAATTGACCATCAGTGACACCTCTTAGATGAGGCTGATGCACCATTTACAAGAGATGAACTCCTTGCAGCCATTAAGACTAGTAAATCCACTGTGCCTGGGAATGATGGAATCGCTTACATTATCTGACTTCTTGCAAAGGTACAGGTAGAGGGGGAAAATCATCTTCTCGATCTCTTCAACTTAACCTACACGGCAGGCATCTTGCCTACCACTTGGAAACAAGCAACCATCATTCCCATCCCAAAACCAGGACGGCCTGATGAATTTAGACCAATTACTCTGACGTCCTGCCTGTCTAAAACCTGTGAAAGAATCCTCCTTACTCGTTTACTCCACCATATCAAAGACCTAATCCTTCCATCTGT
The DNA here is from genome assembly GCF_015228065.2 of Penaeus monodon. Classification (NCBI taxonomy): domain Eukaryota; kingdom Metazoa; phylum Arthropoda; class Malacostraca; order Decapoda; family Penaeidae; genus Penaeus; species Penaeus monodon. The sequence goes on along the minus strand of NC_051395.1, from coordinate 49,506,919 downwards.
CTTTGGCTTTCAAAAAGGGAGAGGAACACAAATGTCTAGCACAATACCTAAATGGAAGTAATGTACAGTCTTCTTACTTCGTAGATATTAAGAGAGCATTCGACAAAGCCTCCCCTATAGCAATCTTCCATGAACTAACAGTTTTAGGAGTTAAGGACAAACTTCTGCTATGGATTCAGGATTCTATCTTTGAGAAGAGCAAAAGTGTGGTACCAAGACACCTACAGTGCTTATGAAGAATTAGAAGGGGGAGTATTGTCCCCTACACTGGTTAATATATTTATGCACTCTCTTGCAAGCTCATCAAATGGTCGGGAAACCTATGCAGCTTCACATCCTATGCAGATGACATTCATATTCAGGTATTGGGGGGATTATGTTTCAGAATCAACCCAATCAAAACTAAGCATATTTCCAGATCTCGTAAACTACCTAACATTCCAAGGTTAGGTGGACAAACTGTTGCAAGAACTGACAACTATAAATATCTTGGTGTTATGGTAACTGCTCTCCATCTCATGTCCCACAAATCTCGCTTTACCATGGATATTGTTCAAAACATCAAGGAACGTCGCCTTGAGCGTTTAATACCATTGCTATACATAAGTAACAGATATGTAGGTGCCTCTCTGAGAACCCTAAGGTTGATGAATATATCCCTTGTTGGATCCATGATAGACTATGCAAGCCCAGTTCTTAGTATGTTGCCACCGAGTGCCCTCAAACCCCGTGAAGTTTTACAGAACAAGGTCATGAGAATTATACTTGGATACCCAGTGACTGCTAAAGTTCTCGTCATGAGGAAAAAGTTAGACCTCCCCTCTATTCACAGTCGTGTCACCCAAGTAAACACTATACTTGGCATCAGACTCCAGCAGCTTCTACCCACGAATCTCCAGTATCCTATCAAATGAGATAAATCGTAGAGTAAGGCATGCCCGACCTCGATACTCCAATCTCTTACACTCCAACTCAGAATGGAAAACGAAAACTGCTCATACTATTATGTCCTTCAATGTATGGAACAACGAAGCTATTAACATTCTAGAAACAGTACTTACTGCTACTTGGCAAAGAACTCATGTGAGTGCTTACCTAAATCCATGGCTTCAAAGGCTTCAAAAACGGAACTAAGAGCTCATTATTTGAAATACATAGATGGCTTTCTATATCACCCTCATTGTACTCCCCCACTTGCAGTCTACTGTGATACCTCCACTGATCATCATGGAGCAGCAGGGATTGGTGTACTAATTCCTGTTTTAGATCTTGAAGAAAGTGTGTGTCGAGTTAGTAGCTATATATCATGCCATTAAGAAATGTAGTGAGCAGCATGATAACTAGACATATCCTTCACCAAATTTCTAAACTATCAGAACGGGGTATTCAAGTGTCACCATACTGGATACCCTCTCATATAGGAATATCATTATGTGA
>NC_051395.1:49485482-49490482 GCF_015228065.2 Penaeus monodon | reverse complement strand
AACCCTTAGATTATCACGTTCTTCAAAACCTTGTATAAGAACCGTTAATGAATCTCAGTCTAGTATACACAATGTAATGGAAATTAGCTAGATTTTCATGCATCAGAGATAAGAATAAACACATTACATCAAAATATAATAATAATAATGACAATAATAATAATAATAATAATAATATACATCTCGTTAATAGGCTCATGTGTTGATAAGGCAGTAAGTTATTTTTCCCTGGTTTTCTTGTAATGTAATATTATTTCTCATCCTCGGGGAATTAAGGTTTAAGTTTTGAATTTATATTTGGGACTGTGACGTTTGATAAGTTATTCAAAGTCAAAATTTTTTTTTTTTTTTTTCCATTTTATTTTTTATTTTTTCATTTTTTTTGCCTCCTACTGAGTGATCATTGGAATGGCGTTCGGAACCTTTGAGTCGCCAGCGTATCTTTAACGTGTTTTTGAACTTTATCAAAATAAGTGAAGTAGTGACCTCATATATAATTCCCATATCGCAGAAGACCGGTAGAAAATAAACGACAGGATACGTGATTTACAAACACCGCGTCGAAATTCAAACGATTCCGACGCCGCGCGCGATCCCGGCAGGCGAATCGAACGCGGGGGGGAGTTCCAGTTATCACTGCGCAACATCGAAAGTTATTTAAAAATTCCTCCATTAATAACTTACGGATTTTGGGACCTGTGTGGACGGGCGAGGAGCACAGGGGGGGAGAGCGAAGCGTCCCCCGGAGCAGCCAGAAGAGCCAGGAGAACCCCCCCGGGGACGAGGAAAGAAGGCAGGGGACGAGGAGGCGAGACGAACCAAAGCCGTAAACTTCCTTTAGTCTTTATGATTCATCGGAGGAGAAGATCATAACAACGCTTATTTGGGCTTTTTATCAGTGGGGGGGATTCCAAGGCGCACCATGGCCAGAGAGTACGACCACCTCTTCAAACTGCTCATCATAGGAGACTCAGGTGAGAGGAGAAAAGAGAGGGAGAGGGAGAAATATGGATGATGAGGAGGAAGAGGAGGAGGAGGAGGAGGAGGAGAGGACCCAGCTCCTCCCACCGTCCTCTCCCTTCTCTTCTCTTTCTTATCTTTCCCCTTTTTCACGCCCTTTTTTGGGGGGTCTTGGGATCGAGGGCAGGTGGGTTATGGGAGGGAGAGAAGAAAAAAAAACGGAGAAGGGGAAAAAGTGGGGGAAATAATTCCAGTGAGAAGAGCGAAAGTATTTAGCGTTTGACAGACAATTTCAATTTTTTTTTTTTTTTTTTCAGTGAATGTCAATTTTTTTCCCCCCGTTTTTAATTTTCTCAGGGGATTCAGTGTTGTGGTTGGTCAGTGTGGTTTGTTGTGGGTTCGTTAATCTCTCGGCGAAATATCTTCCTCGTTCTTCAAACCGTCTGTCAATAAATGTTGGTTTTATTATGTTGCTCAAGCTCATGCTCAGAGGTTACCTTTGCTCCTGTGCAGGAATCCTGGTCTAAAGTTTATTTTCACGACAGAGACTGTCGTACATGGTATTTTTAGAAAATCTAATTTAAAATCCGAAGAAAGGGCCAAGTTAGAGGTACTGTTATAATGACCGCAGCAACTTCGCAGTTTAGGTGATTCTGGGCCTTTGCCAAACCCCTGAAGCTCTCGCAGACCCCACACTCCCTCGCGCTGTCACCCTCGACCTTTCTTCCATCCTCTGCCTCTCCTCCAGCCACCAGCAGTTGTAGGGAATTGTATACGCTTTGTTGCATATGCTAGTTTAGGCTGTCCATTTCCCACAGTTTTAATTACCAGCAATGCCAGGGTTTGTCTTGTAAAAAACGGTAAAAGATGACAATTGGTTGAGCAGACCATTGCTATCATTGTAACTATGTCGGGACTTCTGCTCCACTTCGACATCTAATTGCAACTACATCTCTTTCTTAATAATGGGGCCTTGTTCTAGACTGTCTCCTCGGTTGTAAGGTAGTCGCGTGACGGCCATAACTCGTTTGGTAAATATTACTTTAGAAAGGAGAAGTTTTTGTGTACTTGGCAATGCTCTTCCTAAACCTATTGGAAATTTGCTGTGATCTGCATTGGAAATCCTACAATCTTAACCCTTTGGATCTAGTCCCAAACTCTGGGCATCAGGTTGTTAAAGTTACCGAGAGTGACGCACAGAGATAGAGGGAAAGTTGACGCAGCCATCTTATAGAGCATAGGAAATATTCTTAAACAACTTGGGTACAGCTGCTGTGGCTTCATGTTTATCACAAAATGATGAAAATATCTGTTGCATATCAATGCTCAGAGATGAAGGCCACAGCACTCGCACAACCAGGGTCCTTAATGTCACATTTTCTATAAGTCCGTTTTCTGTAACTTCTCGGTGTAGCTTGTCTGCATGCCCCACACCAAAGGCATTTCTTACAAATATTTTCTATAAGAAAATTGTAGCAGTTGGCATGAAGTGCTATAAAGGGTGGGGTTACATGGGGGTTGCTCTCCCTGCCCAGGGAATAAATAGAAAGTAGAAAAGGTTAGGTTTGGATTTTTGGGTTTTCATGATACCCATATCTGGTTTAGGGACTTCTCATCTCTGGAGGCTGCATCATGCTCGTTAACAGTACCCACTGGGCTTACTTGAGTGACAACTCTCTTGGGTGTGTGGCTTGTAGGCCTGGCCCTTCCCTCCCCTTTACAATAGTATTATCTCTCTTTTGGTAAAAGTTTGTTTCTTTTTTGACATTTTTATGTCTATATTTGCCATTTAATAATTCTTTACAATACGGTTGGACTCGCCAGAGAAGTCTTCAACTCCATGTCACAGTTTATCAAGATTTTAAGTTGCTATGAGTGGTACGGGGAAGGGTAGATGGACTCCACCCCTACACCCCCAGCTGTGTTTTCCTTGATATTTTTTCTTTATTTGTGGTGCTACCTTTTCGGTTTCCAGATTTATTTCTTGTACCAGTTACTGAAACTTCTTGGCCTTTGTAAGGATATCGTCACTAGTTTACCCCAGCTTAGTGCATCAGTACTTTAAAGATTAACCCCATTTTGATACGCTGCATCATGGTAGTACTAGACTGTTTTCCTTGCACAGACTCCACATCATATCTCTAGGTAGTCTACAGCTATATGCGATAACAATAGCAATATGCAACATATTGTTGTCTGTGTAAATTTAATTATGTTTTTGTATTATTCATTTTCATGTAACACATCTTGTGGTTTTGGTCACATTAGGCAGGAATAGGATCCTGAGTGTTCAAATATTGTCCCCCTTGGAGGTGGTGCTCTTTCAGCTGTGGCTCATGGGTGGTACATTCCACACTCATTTACAGGTGGAAATAATTATAAAATCCCTTTCTAAATGCCCACTGAGTCTAATCACCCTCCAAGAGTTTAGTGTATTCCCAGCCCTCAGCCCAATTTTTATATTATGGCCTATTCCTGCCATCCAGCCCTTAACCAAAGTTTTACATGACATGATGGTCATGTCACCTGGATCCAATGAGTTAGATTAGATAGTAGGGTAGGGTTAAGCAAAGATTGCAGACTCCATACTTGCCCAGGCAAAGACCAACAAATGTCTGGCATTTGTTTTGTGCTAATTTAGAGCTTAAGTTTGTTCCCCTTTTATCAGAGAGGTCTACAAGTTCTTATCTTACTAGAAAGCAAGTGATGGAAGTAGCCAGTGGGCTTGGAGGTTGCATGTCTAGTTGAGTAGCTACTTTAGGAAGCTTTTTCCTACTTTTCAAATTGAAAACCAAGGCTAATTGAGTGAACAAGTGTTTATTGCACACAATTCAGAGCAGGCTCAGCTGTGCATGAGGTGACCTTCACGGGGGGGCGACTTAAACCTGACATGATAGGCCACCAACCTGGAGGGGGTATGTTGATTGCAAAGATGTGGTAATTCTTAAGCCTAGAGCTACGTCTGACTGAGATTGTGTCCTACATTTGCTGTGGACTCGATACCTTTGGCACTCGTGGCAAAGGCCAAAAAATCTCTTCTACATATATTCGGATAAATGGAACTTGAACTGTGTCTTTGTGTGACTGCAAATCACCAAGGTGGTCTGCAAGCTATCCCTTGACAAAATACACATGGTAGAAGAAAATTACTAGAAGTACCAAGTAACTGGTATCACATGATCACCCAGTTCCTTGAATTGAAAAAAAAAAAAATTATTATTACTATGATAATGATGATTCTCATTGTTACTGTTATTATTATTATTATTTTTTTTTTACTACTACTACTACTAGTAGTACCATTACCCCATTAGTTTTTTTTTTTTATTATTGTTAATATGGATTTTTTAAAGCCTTACTTTTTATGGTGTATTTATGTTTATTTATTTTTTATTTTGTTATTATTATTTTATTTATTTTATTATTTTTTTTCTTTTGCAGATTTCCTTTTTAATTTTATATTATTGATGACCTAATTTAATTTGAATATATTGGATCTTGTCTTCAAGATCATAAAAGCTTTTGATATTTTTTACATATATTTTTAGCAGACTTCAAAGACGTTCAGGTGTTGAGCTTCAGCCTTTACATTTACAGCTTATAGAGCTTTCCACCAAAGCTGAGCTCACCAGAAGGAATTATAAAGAAAAATTGGTAGATATATGACTTCAAGATGTTTTTCCTTACCTAGTAGGATTTTGGCTCTAGTAGTTGATCTATGAATGAGCTTTCAGTTTAGTCAAAAAGTTGTATGTTATTTTCTAATTGAATCTACTAAACTTGGAGAAAATTTGAAGCTATGTCTAGGGATATATAGTAATTTTGCCTTTACTGCGACTTTGTCTTTGTAAGAGTAGGTATAGATTTAGCTTGCACATAAGTCTCCGCAAAAGAGAAGTATCGTTGTAGTGCTGGCTTCCTTAGATTGGTAAAACTGAATTACCATTTGTAATAAAGATGTAGTTAGTGTGTTGATACATTTTTCCTTAATATTTGAGAAAAACTTGTGAGCCTTTGACCAAAATCTTCGAGGGTAGAGT
>NC_051395.1:49440482-49475482 GCF_015228065.2 Penaeus monodon | reverse complement strand
TTACTTTTTTAACAGAGTTAGTCTTAAAGGGTTGCCAAGGTACAGTAGGGATCATTAAGGTTTCTAAGTGATAGCCTCTGTTATGGGCTAAGAATGTTTGAATACCATCTAGAAATACTCCCAATGCAAAATTTTCACCATTGAGCACAATTTAATTGTCTGGCATGGGCTTCAAATGAGTAAAGGACCTAACCCACTGGAGATGTGGCAGGATCTTGTACATGCATAGAATAAAGGCAAAATTCCTTGGAAATCATGTTTTACCCGAGTCTAGCTGATAGTAGGGATGTCCAAGAGTGTGGTGGGCCATTGGCAACTCATACATAAGCTCAGTAGCTACTTAGGAAATTAGTTACACAAAAGGAGTGAGTGGTTATCTCAGAGCTCCTTTAGTTCTTCCTCTAAATAAAGTACTCTTGAGATATTTTTGTAATTTTTAGAATACTTCAGCTCCTTAGTATAAAGACTTAAGATATATATATGAAAAACATGCAAATTGGTTAGAAAATTAGGCAGTAACATAGCTTTCTGACTTTTTATTGATAATATCTTTGTACTCTACACATTTTTTTGTTTAAGCACAGAAAATCTAAGATTATTCAGATGTAGATGAAGGTGCCTGGGAAATTGCTTTTTACAAGTAGCTAAGGCCCTATGCCTAGAGATTGTGGAAACAGTAAAGGACTTTACAGTAATATGAGGAAATGTGACAAAATACCAAACTTTTACACAGTGAAAGCACATGATTAAGAGAAATGCCGACATGCCTTTGTATATATGACAAATTTAAAATACTTTGCATAGGTGACCATTCACAGCCAAAAAATTAAAATGATTGGTAAAGTATATATGGTGCTGTGTAATTTAATGTGTCACAACACATATTCATGTGTACATATATGTATACACATAATTATACATACATCATTTTGGCTTGTAAAAAGTATAAGCAACACAAACACCTATATACCTATAAAGTTTCAGCACAGTATTCCAAATTGTTTAGATAGAAGGTGTCGCATACCCCTTTCAGGAAGGTAATACCCTAACCCATGTAAGTGAATGTGAGTGTGTGATATAGCAACACTTATGGTATGAAAAGGCAGAAATTATTGTTTGAGGTTATTTTCTAAGAGGTTGCATCCTAAAGGGAACTGCAAGTTTTAGGCATTTTTGTTCTGTATTTGCACATTAAACACTGGTATAAAGAAATACCAGAAAAAGTCATATTTGGTTAGGGAAGTGGATCTTCATTTACTGTATATCTGATTGAAAGTATTATAGAAATGAATAAACAGTAAGGATAACATACTACTGTGATGAATTTGGATTAACTGTTGGGAAGAGTGCCAAAATAGGTCATCTGTCATTTGCAAAGATTCCATATGTAAAGTATGTAAAAATTATAAATGATTAATCAAATACTGAGCCAGGTATTTGGTCTTTTCCTAGAGCAGAGTGAGCAGCCTCTAGACTACTAGCCAAACAGATACAGGTTGGGTTGAAAGAAAAATAAAGCTTGTTTATGTCCTGCCCAAAAACATGCTATGTTCCTTGTGACAGAAGTAACGTACTTACAGGCAATGAAGGAAAGCAGAGTTCGGTGCTGAGTTATTGATATTAATAATTAACTTGACCAATAACTCTTAGTTGTTTTTAAAAAGCAGATCATTAGGCTTTATGTGCTTGTAATTTAGCTTTCTATAATAATTGATTCCCATAGTGTTTTGAAAGAAGTTATTTTCTGTACATAGTAAGTTTTGATGAGATATTGTAAGATTAGAGTATGCATGACAGTTTGCCTTTTTTCTATCCAAAATGTGCAATGTTATTAACCTGTTGGATCTGGGTGATGTGAATGACTTGTCATGAAAAACTTTGGCTGAGGGTGGTGACAATTGATGAGAACGTCTTGTCAAAAAAAAAAAGGGGGGGGGGGAAGGTATCAGGAAATTCTTGTCATCAAGTGTCAGGCTTGTCATGATTGCACAAAACACTTGGAGTGAGATTGACTCCATAGGCCTTTAGAAATGGGCTTGTGTGAAATCCTCTGCAGGATTTCCACTGGCCCAAGCGGGTGAAGTTTGCCATTCATCAACTATGCATGGGAGAGGGCTGTTTCCAGGGAGGGTAGTATTTTTATGTTGAGGAAGCCATTCCTGTCCACTGTTACTGGTATTGTCAGGTGTTACTAAAAAGTGAATAATGAGAAATTATAAAAAATAACACAAGTAACTGTTATTTACTATTACTGCTATTGCACAGGGTGTAAATTACCTGGAGAGTCTGCTTAACAAGAGTCATCATAATACAGCATAACAGATGACAGATATAGACCTCAGAAAATAGGAAATCACAAAATTGCAACTGCAGAAAAGGGCTAATGGCATTTCAGCAAGACAAGGAGTCCTGATATCATTCATTAGTGTCCATGTGGGACGGGTCTACAAGTCACACCCGGGAATGTTGCTAGTCAAGGATGCCTAAAGGCCAGATTTTGGTTCACGTGCACTGTGAGGCACCCAGATCCAACAGGTTAATTTGTGTTTGTATATTTCCAGTGCTCCCAGGAATTGCCATCGTAATTATCTGTGTTTGATGAAGCTAATTTTATTATTAAGAGTACTAAACTTGCTCAGGTTCAAAAGCTACTCATCGGCTAAGCTGTGTAGTTTAGCCTGATTAGGGTTTTCAAGACAAAATAAAACCTTTTATGCTAAAATGCTTTTCTAGTTTTAATTTGGTGTGATTTTGCTATGAATAAAGAATTAAAAGATTTCAGTTATAGTAATAAAATTAACTATTTTTGAGTGTTAAACACTTGCACAAAACTTTAATTGGATAAAGGAACACCAGAAAAAAAGGAGAGAAAAAAATGTTTAATATAAATTTGTCTATTGAAATTCTGAAGTTAGGTTCTACATAAATATGATATTCTATATATAGATTATTGTGAAATAATGTGTAATTTGTATTTTATTATGTGTACTGTAAGTTTTCAATACCTTATTTTGCAGGTACTACCGTGGCACACATGGTGTTATAGTTGTCTATGATGTAACCAACGGGGAAAGTTTTGCAAATGTTAAACGCTGGCTTCATGAAATAGAACAAAATTGTGAAGTAGTCAACAGAATATTAGGTAAGAGGAATTTTTTGACTGGTTGATTTATGATATAATTTATTGATAGACATTGGTCATTACTTCCTGAGTAGTTCTGTAAGCACAAATATGGTAGTTTTTTATTTAGATTTACTAGAAGGAGTATCTGAAGTTTTATTATATAATTTTGCGTGTGTATGTGTGTGCATGTATCATTACTTATGTGTAGGTAATATATATATATACTCCTTTTTTTTCTAGTTTATGGGAATATTGTCACTGTGTGGAAGCTATATACTTGAGATAATTTTGTGTCCATTAGTAAAATCTCTCATAGAAGACCAATTTTGTGTTCACATCATAAACTGAGATGCAAACCTGACCTCTCTCTTTCTGTCTTCACCTAGATTGGTTTGCACCATGTTGTCTCTCACTTTCTTAGATACTTCCCTCAGCTCTACTCCCACAGACCTGAATATGGAATCTGCATATTTTATGTACATGTAAAAGTTTTCTCATCACCCTTCTTTTTTCTTTTTTTTTTTTTTTTTTCAATTTATTTTCAGTTGGGAATAAAAATGACTGTCCAGACAGGAAGGTAGTACTCTATGAAGATGCAAAGCGGTTTGCAGATCAGATGAATATTCATCTCTTTGAAACTAGTGCAAAGGATAATATTAATGTTGAAGAGGTATGTTCCACTTGTAGTTTTTTTTTTATTATTATTATGATGATGATGATGATGATGATGATGATGATGATGATGATGATGATAAGTGAGAGGTAAGAAAGGTGGTTATAATAGGTTTAACCATAACGTTTAACCCATTGCCGACGGGTGGCATGTACGTACATGCCATGGAATGGCGTGACCATCTGCCGGGGGCACGTACGCAAATGCCATAGAGTATGCATGGACATGCCATGAGTTTTTTTTTTTTGTTACAATCACGGCAAAAGATTATTTTTTTGCCAGTGAAAGTGTGATTAAGTCGGTTCTAACACTTTCTCATTTTTACCATGCAACAAACAAAAAAAATGCAACAAACCGACAATTTCAACTCCATGATGCCACACACTGCTTATTTTATTCGGACTATAGACCGAATAATGATCAACTATGGAGTCTATATAACAACAAAAATACCCTTCAGTCTCGATTTATCAGGAAGTTTGGCAAGTAGAGACTGTAAAAAATAATGAAAATTGAAAATACAACATATCTTCGTAGTATTACGAAGAAACGGCATGGGATGCTGGTATTTGGCATGAGTGGTCGCGCATGCTCAGGCGACGATATAAGCCCCCGGCAGCGAGGCCCCGGCCTCTATGAATGCTACCCATCAATTATGGGTTAACAAGCAAAAATCATCCAACTTATCTGACCTCCAGAAACAAAAAAGGCATGACTTTTCTTTTTAAGCTAAATGCTTGATTTTGCACACCAGAAAATGTACATTTCTTTCATTAATCAGGTGCACTGCACCTTCAGAAGAGTGTCTTTTAAAAAAGTTATCCCTTTCATATAAATAAAAAATTGAGTTAATTACCATAAACTCTCAAACAAAGGACATGCAAGGCAACAAAAATATAGTTTCATTATGTCAAACATTAAATTGTATATAGATGTATTCACATGTATGTATATGTATAATTAGTAAAAGTAAATGTACTATGACTTATGTTTTGTAGCTATATGGATGTGAAGAGGGGGAGGGTTTGGTTGCTTGGAATATGCCATACCGCATCAGAAATAATACCTACTGCATTCCATTGAATAATCACTTCATTCTAGTTGAATTCAGTTTGCAAAGAAATGTTAGATTATTGGAATCTAGAGATCAAAATCTATATTGTTAGACTTGAAAGCAATTTAGTAATTTACTGGTGTTTCATGCAAGTATTGATGCAGTGTGAGTGTGTCCTCTGTCTTCACCCAAATGTGCATAAGTATAAGAATCAAGCCCTTTTGGGTTTAAGACAACTTTGGTCCTAATATGGAGGAGGGAAAAAGTAGATTTTCATCATTACCCATTAAATACTAATAGTGATTCTTGTGTTGGCAAGATAGTTTATAGTAATAGTAGTCCTTTTTGGCCTATATTAGCATCTTTAGGAAAGTTCTGTATCTTCAATGGACTTCCTATATTATGTGAACCCAAGAGACAATGGAAAATGATCTGGTAAATGTGGACAAATTGTTAGGGTGTGCTGCTTGCAAATAAGATTGTAGTGTCGTTATATCATTGTATATATGTATAAGTATTTATAAGTACTTGATATTTATCAATAGAATTTTATTTTACTGGTTAAGGGTCTCTCTGTAGGTGATTGAGGTTTCAAGTAAGATGGTTGGAAACTTTTGTGAATTATATCTCAAGTTATGGATTTCTGTTTGTCAGAGATATTCTATTACTCAAGTGCCCTTTTAGCTCATGGTGAATATAATAGTTATATTGAACTAATTGAAAGTTGTTTTCTAATTACATGCACAGTTGTTAATTGGTTTGTTACCCTTTCAGATGTTCACAGTTATGACCAAGATGGTTTTACAAACCAAGAAGGAGCAAAAAGATCGACAGAGTGCCACCAGTGATCCTGTACGCCTTCATAACCCAAAGAAAGGAAAAGGCAAACAGAAATGTTGCTAGCAGGCATTTGGTAATTATGTTTTTATTATCAGCTATTATAGATTTAAATTTTATTTGAGGAGGGAGAGAATAAAGAACTAGGTTGGGAAGACAAAGCCTATGAAATACATAATTAATGAGCACATTTCTTGTCGATGTACTCTCTCCACCCTTTCCAAGTTCACCAGCTTTTTGAACTCGGTTTTGACTCTTGAATCCAAAAATCATACCCCTTAATGTCACTTGGTTATTTCATTAACAAAGAAGTATTTTTGTGAGTGGTCTTGATGACAGTGTACAGCAGTGAAGATAGGGGAAAAGATAAGGTAAATGAGGGTATATTAGATGGGATCTTTACAATTTTAGTGATTAGCAGCACGGACTATGAGTGATTCTGTCTTATTTTGAGTATTTTCCTTATTTGAGTTCAGTCTTTGTGTAGTGGGCCCTTCATCATGATCAGTTTTTGGATTTTATATTTTTGTTTACTTTAGGTACTGGAGCTGATAGTTCCATTATATTGAATTCTTTAAATATATGAGATAAGTGAAAATTAGAAGATGAAGGAACTTGAGTGTTTATATTTCATTTTATATTGCAGATCATCACATATCGGAACCAAGATTGTGCTGTGATGTGCAGCACTTACAGTGTGTGTTTGGACATTTGTTGGTTTTCTTTATGTATAAGTAGTGAATGAGAGGAGATTTTTGTAGATATAAGAGTATTACTATGTGTATGTATGCTGTGAGTGTGTATTGCCAGAGAAATATATGAAAGACTTATTATTACAATTGTTCCTTCTTTCTCCACATCTTTTAATTTATTTTCAAGTGATTTTTTTTTAAGAGGATGCCCATTGCAAGATCCTGTTTTTGTTTTATTAATCTTAATTTAATGGCATATAAATATCATCTGAATTTGTCCTTTGATACACGAGTGCTAATTTGATCATATATCATAGATGCAGTACTACAGTATATTTCAGTGTTTAAAAAACATTTATAAGGGAATGATTGATCGCTGCCAGTTAGGTACATGGATATTTTGCAATATAGGTCTGGGCTGTTTCAAAACAAAAAAAAAATTATTGGTAACTGTAAAGATGACTAACTGTAACTGAAGTGCAGCCATTCAGTAAAGATTTATTAGTTTTACAGTACCAGAGATTTCTTTGACTTCAAAATTTCTGCCTAATGGTCATAGTGTACAAAACTTTTCTTCATGTTTTGGTCATGACAAACATTTTCACGAAATAGAGGAACTGACATGCAAGCCTTTCTTATTATAAGATATGGCAAACCTTGTAATATGCAGATTATGATATTATTATTTTTTGGGGGGTATATATATATAATTGTTAAAAAAAAAAAAGCAACAAATGTGGTAACTGACAATATGTGCACAATGTATATTGAATATTTGAGATATTTTGACGGGAATATATCCATATTTTTTTGTAACATTAGGTAGAACAAACTTTGCATGGATTCTAAGGGTGTTAAATACTCTGCTAATAAGATGTGAAAAAATACTTGTATAGCTAAGGCAGTGAAATGCCATATTTTGATAATAAATGATTGCCTATGCACAATGTTTACACTTTTATTATGGCTTTTGATGATGTCACACCTCTTCTTTGGATATGCTTCAGCATGAAGGTATGCATTCTTGTAATGACTATTTATTTTTATTGTCCTTGCATTCTTGATTTTGTAGGGGGGAGGGATTTCTCATAGTTTCTATTACACAGTATTCCATATTCATGCATAATGGATACGTTCATATCTAAAGTATTTATATTACATGTTTACTGTATACATCTTTGCACTTGCTTTAGGAAGGAGATTATTTTTTATTATGTGTAAAGTACATTACTTTTATTAGATGAACCCTAAAAGTCAGAGATCATTGTAATCTTGTTGAATGACATTATACAACACCTTCAGAAGCTGATATTTTTGACCCTTGAAATGTGGAGGCACTGTTATGCATGGTTATACATTTTTATTCTTCTTCTTTACTCAAATAAGTTGAAAAACCTAATATGTGAATTGAATACCCATTACAATGTAATCTGTTCTTTAAACTTTTATATCCTGTTTTTTAATGTGATATTCAAAACACATTAGTATCACACTAGTTCATGCACAGGGGTAGCATCAATATATATTAATCAATCTTAGGAGAGAAAGTGCAACATTTTAAAAGGATACATAAATTTTAAGTCTAGATTTCTTGTATGAACTAAAGGTTGGTTGTTAACATCTTGAATTTATGTATGCTATTGCTCATTTAATACTCAGCTGTCCTTTAGCTAGAGCATGAAAAAGTAGACACACAGCTGACCTTGTTCATCTTCAACTCATGTCAGTAAAGCTTTATTATATGAACTATAGTGCAGTCAGTGCATTCCAGGAAATAATTTCAGAGAATCACATGTGATTTTCTGCTCATTTGTACATAGGAATGTTTTTTGAAAAGGCTGGTCCTTTACTAAAAGCATGTTCCCTGGTGAAATGATGTTACCCTTCCTCTTATGAAGATATTCTGCGTGTTTTCTCTTGAGCCATAAACTAATTTTCAACAAATGTAATTGTTTGTTTATTAATGGTTCTTCATTTTTTTTGTGAGTGTATTTTTATACAGTTAGGGTATTTTTTTTTTCTTTCTTCTCTCTCTCTCTCTCTCTCTCTCTCTCTCTCTCTCTCTCTCTCTCTCTCTCTCTCTCTCTCTCTTCATTTTTGACACTATTGTTTTCAGTACTGTAAAATTGACATATGAATTTTCTATATGGTCAATGTTTGTAAAAATTTGCAGGTTTGAAGTGTGAAAATAGAAGAAGTGAAGAAGAAATAGGGGCAGTAAATGATAACTACATTCCATACACGGGGAAAAATGTTTGGCCAATGTCTTGTTTTTTTTCTCTTCCTTTTTTTTGTAATTTGCAGTTGCTTTATATAGTGTTGAATTAGTCAGGCTCAGTCACTCAGTGGCTTTTGAGCATAATGCCTTTTTTCACTGAAAAATAAGTTATTTCTAATTTAGTATCAAAATAATCTTGTTGACAAGCAGCTGAGACATACCCCAAACCATTTGGAAAAACATCTGTTCAAAACTAGTCATACCTTTCAGAAATTATCATCTTTACTTCTTGTTCATTAAAACCAGTTACTAGTTACTAGTTTTGGACTTCCTTTCTGCATTCCTATCAATTATCTGTCTGTCTTTCATTTGTCTCTTTGTTCTCTTCTATTTTATTCTCTCTCTCTCTCTCTCTCTCTCTCTCTCTCTCTCTCTCTCTCTCTCTCTCTCTCTCTCTCTCTCTCTCTCTCTCTCTCTCTCTCTCTCTCTCTCTCTCTCTCTCTCTCTCTCTCTCTCTCTCTCTCTCTCTCTCTCTCTCTCTCTCGCTCTCGCTCTCGCTCTCGCTCTCGCTCTCGCTCTCTCTCATTCACTGTCACTCACTGGTCTTCTACTTCCTTTCTTTCATTTCCTCTTTCTCTTTCTCATTTCTTCCTTTTGCTTCCAGCTTCTTTCCTTTGTCTAGCTAATTTCATAGAGGGTAGTTTCTTTGAAGATATATATATTTTTTAAGGGTTACAAGCAGAGTATTACGTAAATTTAGGAAACTCAACATGGGAAATCATAGAAGACATTAGAGATACACAGTTACATCTCTGATGTTCTTTTATGTGTGCATTACATGCAAAGAAGTTAATTTGATGTATGTAATTTCAGAATTTGATTTCTACGGTTTTCTAATTATATATTTTTTTTATGTTTTTTGTTGTATTTCCAGAATACATATATCATCTGTATCTCAGAAGATTGTGCATTGGCATGTTAATGTTTTAACTAGTGTCTTAAGGTATGTGCATTGACAGTCTGTATAATTTTGTGATGATGGTCATTATAACTTCATATGGAAAAAAAAAGGGAGACATCTTGTCTTCTGGCTTGTACAATTCATATTTAGAATTTAACCTTTATCATTAAGATGATGATATTTGAGGTAACACCATGTGAAGAGGAATACATCATTTTGTAATGGTTAAATCGGGTTCATTTATTAAAGCAGATTTCTTATTTGGCTCTAATGTTGCTGATTCGGTTAAGTTGTGTAGACCCCTCAACCAGCACCTGTAGTGTCAATACTGAAATGTAATACCCTAACAAACATGCTTTAATTGGGAGACATAGTTGAAATAAGATGTAAGAAAAAAATGTTTGTGGAGACTTGTTTATTTATCTGTGTTATTCAGACAAGGGGAAAAATAGAAACTTTGAGTATATATGAGACACATGCTTTGTGCATTCCGTTTAGTTTTCTTTTCGCCTGAAAAATGTGCAATGTCAGCAGTGTAGTTTTCTTAAATGCTTGTCTGAATATTAGTTCTTCTCATTCCCTCTCTCTCTCTCTCATTCCCTCTCTCTCCTCTCTCTCTCATTCCCTCTCTCTCTCTCTCTCTCTCTCTCTCTCTCTCTCTCTCTCTCTCTCTCTCTCTCTCTCTCTCACTCTCTCTCTCTCTCTCTCTCTCTCTCTCTCTCTCTCTCTCTCTCTCTCATTCCCTCTCTCTCTCATTCCCTCTCTCTCTCATTCCCTCTCTCTCTCATTCCCTCTCTCTCTCATTCCCTCTCTCTCTCATTTCCCCTCTCTCTCTCTCTCTCTCTCTCTCTCTCTCTCTCTCTCTCTCTCTCTCTCTCTCTCTCTCTCTCTCTCTCTCTCATTCCCCCTCTCTCTCTCATTCCCCCTCTCTCTCTCATTCCCCCTCTCTCTCTCATTCCCCCTCTCTCTCTCATTCCCCCTCTCTCTCTCATTCCCCCTCTCTCTCTCATTCCCCCTGCCACTCCCTCTCTCTTTCTGCTATCTCATTCACTGTCACTCACACACTATCTGGTCTTCTACTTCCTTTCTTTCATTTCCTCTTTCTCTTTTTCATTTCTTCCTTTTGACTTCCAGCTTCTTTCCTTTGTCTAGCTAATTTCATAGAGGGTAGTTTCTTTGAAGATATATATATTTTTTTTAAGGGTTACAAGCAGAGTATTACGTAAATTTAGGAAACTCAACATGGGAAATCATAGAAGGCATTAGAGATACACAGTTACATCTCTGATGTTCTTTTATGTGTGTATTACATGCAAAGAAGTTAGTTTGATGTATGTAATTTCAGAATTTGATTTCTACGGTTTTCTAATTATATATTTTTTTATGTTTTTTGTTGTATTTTCAGAATACATATATCATCTGTATCTCAGAAGATTGTGCATTGGCATGTTAATGTTTTAACTAGTGTCTTAAGGTATGTGCATTGACAGTCTGTATAATTTTGTGATGGTCATTATAACTTCATATGGAAAAAAAAAGGGAGACATCTTGTCTTCTGGCTTGTACAATTCATATTTAGAATTTAACCTTTATCATTAAGATGATGATATTTGAGGTAACACCATGTGAAGAGGAATACATCATTTTGTAATGGTTAAATCGGGTTCATTTATTAAAGCAGATTTCTTATTTGGCTCTAATGTTGCTGATTCGGTTAAGTTGTGTAGACCCCTCAACCAGCACCTGTAGTGTCAATACTGAAATGTAATACCCTAACAAACATGCTTTAATTGGGAGACATAGTTGAAATAAGATGTAAGAAAAAAATGTTTGTGGAGACTTGTTTATTTATCTGTGTTATTCAGACAAGGGGGAAAATAGAAACTTTGAGTATATATGAGACACATGCTTTGTGCATTCCATTTAGTTTTTCTTTTTGCCTGAAAAATGTGCATTATGTTTCTTATGCTTGTTGAATTAGTGTAAGCTTGTTTGGTTTAACAGCAGGCAAGTGTTGTAGGACCCAAATCTGGGAGGGACTTTTGTCTGTAAGTACTGTTCACTTTCATCTGTTCATGTCATTAAATGAATCTACATAATCAAATTTCATTAGTAAATTTCAAAACATTTTGTCTGTTCCTTTAACAAGCTAGTACAGTGAAACTTCCTTTTACCTTTTAAATAGAGGAATATTTATGGTACCAAATATATTGCTAAAAATGGAAGCCGTGATGGATATTGTAAGTCCTGTAAGTTGTAAATATGAATTATTTCAAGGTCTTAAGTAGGTTTATGGAAAAGATAGAATAAATTAAAATACCATCCTATAATGTGTTTAGAAAATTGTGCTTCTTCTAAAGGAAAGTTGCCTAGTAAATGTGATTCTGTTTTCCATATTTGTAATGTTTGTGTAAGGTATAATGTCCATGGCTGGAACAAGATTTTGATGTGTTGATAAGTATTCAGGCAATGACTTATGACTTTGAAAGCTCATTATTATTTTAAATAGTGTAACATTTCCCCCAATGATGTGTCCTAATTGACAATCTGCTTCCATTATTAGGCTTTATAATGCTTCCCGTTATTGTGATGTCTGCAACTTTCTCTCTATATAATTTAATTATCAGAATGTGTTAATATCAGAGAATTAAAGTCACTGTCCCATACTGACATGTATAATAAGAAAACCACTGCTCCAAACTGTAAAAATAATGTTTCATAAGATTCATAAGAATTGAATATGTTTTTGATGTTTAATTACATTTAGAGTAAAATAACATATTTGCACATGTGCCTTCCAGAGGCAGAAGATAAGCCATAGGATGTCCAAAATGTAAATTTAATAATTGAAATCCACCTCATCTTGGGTTTAATATTATTATTAGTATTGTGCCTCTACTCATGAGCTTATCATTACTGTAAGTATCCTACAATCATTCCACATCTGTACTTTTTGTGAATGATTTCTGAGTGTTTTTGTCTTTTTTAAAAATGAGTGATGGTATTTTGTGAGGCAACAGCTGACTTGTGGGATCTACATAAACCTGATATTACTATGATTATTAGTGATGTAACAGTCTATTGCAGAATGTCACAAGGTTTGTATATGATGTAAATATTGTAATGTGTAAAAAAAAATGTATTTTATTTTCCCAAGGCACCCTCAGAGAGCCAACATAATTGATAATTTGAATGATTCACTGTCTTTTCATAAATTGGAATTAATAATTTTCATGTGCTTAATTAATAATTTTCATTTCATGCTTATTCACTGATAATAACAGTAAATCCATTATTCTTAAAATCAAGGCATATTTAAAAATAATTTTTTTGTTATTTAACCTGTTGATGATTTAGAGACTCATATGCCATATTTTACTTAACATAAACCATTCTTTAGACATATTTGCATACACACTAATTTTACTGGAGATAAATATTGCATTAAATTTCAATGCATTAACCCACTCAATCTGTGATGATGCCCTATTGCATCAT
This sequence comes from Penaeus monodon, assembly GCF_015228065.2. Classification (NCBI taxonomy): domain Eukaryota; kingdom Metazoa; phylum Arthropoda; class Malacostraca; order Decapoda; family Penaeidae; genus Penaeus; species Penaeus monodon. The sequence goes on along the minus strand of NC_051395.1, from coordinate 49,462,425 downwards.
GGCTGAGTAGTGACCCTCGTACTGGGATGAGGGTCATGCGCACTTAGGCCTGTTCTAAGATGTGCACACTAAATAGTTAGCTTGCTTGTGGTCATTGAGGTAAACCCCTTAAAAATAACCTTATTACTACTTTTAAGCCTCATTACATAAACAGTCGTTTATGCTGCAGCCATAGAGTAAAAAGCAAGGTTAATATGTTTCCTGCATTTCTCATTCTTGAGCAGGCAACACTGGTGTGTGGTTTGGTATGGCACTTAAAGCTCCCTATGTGGGTGTGTTTAAGGCATTCAGAAACTTAAAATTATTTAATAACATAAATTATGATAAAACTAATATATAAAAGTACTTGTAAGCATTAGTTGGATCAAATTAAAATAAGCCATTTATGTATGCTCTTTTTTTTTCTCTAGGTTAATATTTAATGGTTAAAAAGCAAAATGAATGTGCTAGATATCAAAGATCAAGTCGCACTTTAGAAAGGAACAGTATCAGAAAGGGTAAAGAGGGGAAGAGTTCATGATTAGGGGCTACACATCAGCAGTTGTACAGCAATAGGATAGTATTGGAAAGGGTAAAGGTGGAGAGGTTGAGTAAATGGGTTAAGCTATTGGTCAGCAAAGAGAGAATCAGATCAAGTGAAAGAACTGTCTGCATCTGAGGAAGGAGAACAAGTTTTCAAAGGAGAAAATGGGATTCTTTATGGATGTCTAATAGGTTGGGAGGTCAGGTGAGGGAAAGCTGAGGTATGGCCTGCATTATTAGCTTAGAGTCGCATGTAAACGGGTACTGGAGGAATGAGTGGAGACATGGTCAAGGAAATGAATGAGAAGGACAGATGGGGTAATGTCTGATTTTGATGGATCAAAAAAAACAGGAGCTAATATGGGGGGGTAAGGTACAAGTTATGGAGGAGCAAAATAAGCAGAAAAGGTAAAGTAGGAAATTGGGAAAGAAGAGTATCCATGTGAATGGAGAGAAACACACAGAAAGCAAAGGTAGTAAGTATCAATCCATGGATAGTTAGTTTGGTGAAGGAACACTGGTGGAAGTAAGTGTAGCATTGGAGAGCAAGAGGGGCACGGCATCAAAAAAGAGATGGCATGCCAGACTACGCTTACAGGCTCTCAACTTTAGAGGAGTGGATTAAGGGTTAAGCAAAGACCACATTGGTGAAATGTATCAAAATGAGCAAAACAGGAGGTAGAGGCAAAGGAGTAGATATAACATCCATAATCAAGGGTAGAGAGGACCACGGTAACATGAAGATGGAGGAGAGTTTTATGGTGTGAAACCTAAGATTGGAGAGTGTGAGATTCAGAGGCAGCAGTGAACTTTTTCTTTTATGGTGAAGATGTGATCTTGCCAGGACAGATTAGAGTAAAAAATAATACCTAGGAACTTGCCAGAAGGATGGTATTAAAGTAGAGAAGAGTGGAGGTTGGAGACATACCTACCTATGTGTGTGAGAGAAAAGATGGAGTAGGATTTGGAAGTAGAAAAGCAGTCAGTGACTAGTGGCCCAGGAAGAAACATGATACTGCAGACTTAAGGAGTTGGTGAAGAGGTAAAGATGGTTAAATCATCAACATCAGTGATGACTAGGCCCCTAGTGGTAGAACTGAAACTGGCATTTCGAACTGAAGAAAAGATGATGGGGAAGAGGCTATTTTGACCTGGAAAGAGTACGGCTAGAGAGAAAGGACTGTAAAGACACCCATGTTTTCACATATATCTAGAGAAGACAATTGTTGGAAAATATGGTACTGCTATGTAGTATCATGTGCTTTTCCTGGGTACTTCAGGCACAACAGGATCCAAACAGAGAAGGAGAAAGAAGATTGTGAGATTCAAGATGCCACATTAAGCAGAAGTTAACCATTCATTCTAATAGTATGCACAAGCAGCTAGTTAGAGAAGTGGGGCAAAATCTTGAGGATGTAATTGGCTTATTGGGTTTCAAGAAGAGGAGAATAAGAGCTCCATGCCAGAGAGGAGGAATTTCATGTCATCCTAATGTGGTTGAAAATAGTCAACAGCAAGAATAGAGAGGAAGATGGGAGGTGTCAGCGCATATGGTAATGAATGCCATCAGGGCCTTCATGAGTGTTGTGGCATGACTAAAAAGCAGCATGAAGTTCAGAGGAAGAAAAGGGAGCATTATAGGTCAGGAAGAATGTGATGGCAGTGTTCTCTGGTGGTCTTAATGGAGGAAAAGTGTTTGAAAAGGTAAAAGCCACTACTGACACTTCATTAGCTGAAATCAAGGAAACAAATTTGCCAGCTGGTTGTTCTGCCATTCCAGATTGTGTGGCAAAGACTAGCAGCTGCTCTTTTAAATAATGGCTGATAGCTGACTAGGGGTGCCTCACTGCCAGTAACTGCTCCAGACTGCGCATTTCAAACAGAGCAATCTTTGGTACAATCAGAGATCCACCATGAAACACACTTGGAGGTATAAGGTCAGGAGGTTCAGAGAATGGCTGTATAGGCAGCTCTTAGGACAGTAACTGAAATATTGAAGTACATATGAAATGGACAAGAATGATGGAGGGAGAGGAATTGTAGAGAGTGAAGTAGAAGTATGCCAGTCTATCAATGCACCAGCATGGGGGATTTGGAAGGGACATATGAAGTAGGAAAAAGAACAGAAAAGTGGTCACCATAGGGAAAATGGTCTAGGGTTGACCAATGGGAGTCTAAATGGAGAGAGGGGGAGCACAGAGAAATGTTAAGGCATGAAAAAGGATGCATGCCCAGGTCAAAGTGTGCGAGGCGAGCTACATAATAAGGTCAGTTGTGGAGAGGAAACATTCATATGATCGTCCACAAGAGATAACAGTGGAATCATCCCAGTGTGATGGTAGTTAAAATCACTAATTTAGAATAAAGGTGGTAGGAGTTAGGAAAGTAGAATTTCAAAGGTGGGTAGGAAGGGAAGAAGTAGACTGAAATAACTGAGATACAGCAGTGGAGAAAGATGTGGATAACTGCAGGGAACAGTGGTTTGAAAGGGAGGTAGAACATTATAAGGTAATTTCTGATGGTTAACCCAAATCCGACAGCATGCCATGCCATGACTACTGTGAGTTTGCTTTATTATTGTTTTTACACAGATGGCTACACTTGTACAAAGTCACCAGTGAGCCAATTATGAGTATTGCATGTCTCACCTGTTTACTCTTTTCCTTGGTTTTTGATAATATTTTATGTTATCTTATATTGCTGTTACTAATGTCTATAACATTATAGTAAGAAAATAATATAAGAAAACATTATATAAGAAAAATAACCATCGATATTCAGAGCATCAGTAAAAAAAAAAAATTCTGCCAATGTAGGGAAAGGTGAAATCAGGTAAGGTCACAAGGTCTACTCTTTTGTGGCTAAGCACTAGCAGAGCCATCTATGTGCAGAGACATTTCACAAAAAAATAAAAAATTAGCACAGCATTTTCCTGCCAGCATTGAGTTAAGTAACAGACAAGACAGAAAGGATGTGTGTGGATGAGAAAATGGTAATTGGGAATTGGTACAGGAGGATATGTAGGGAAAGTTTTGGCTGCAGATTATCGATGGGTTATAAGAAGTTAAGATATGATGATCAGGTCTATGAGAAAGGAAACGCAAAGTATTCCAGTGGAGAAGAGCTATTACAAAATAATCAGAGAGGGTTAAGGGTAAATGCACAAGTCAGAGAAGTTGGAGGGAAAAGAGCCAGGGGATGAAACAATGGATGAGGGAGAAGTGAAGTATCAGAAAGGGGGATTCAGGGAAGGGCACTTTTGTTACAAAAGGGATTCATGTGTGTATCCAGGAGGGAGTGGAAAGGATAATGGGAATGTAAGTGGGGCTGATGTAGATGGAGCAGGAGGGGATGAGTGTGTTGGAAGGGAGTAGGAGGAAGGGGTGTACGGGAAAAGTGAGAAGGAGGATAGGTATCGGCAGTCACTTTTTGTATATAGGGAGTTGGAGTAGTGAGACTGGAAGATGGATGAGGTGTCTGTGTTGATTGCAGAAATTATTAGAAAGTTGAATATCTCTTAAGTTTCTGCATTGGAGTTGGTTGGGGGGTCTGAGAAATGCAGTTTTTCTTATGAGGGGGAGAAGAGGATACAGGTGTTTGAGGGGTAGAGAAAGAGGTAAGTGGAGGAGAGTGTGTGATAGGAGACGATGGGATGTTACGTTTAGATTGTCTGCTATGAGTAGAGTGAGAAGGAAGAGAGGTAGGTGTCAGTACAGAGATTGGGGTGTCTGGATTTAGAATGGCAAAAGAATTTGACTGGGAGAGGGAGTAAGTAAAACTGAAAACATTATATGGATGAATAAATACAGGTGGAAGTTGAAATATCTTTGGAGGAAAGGGACGGGGCAGAGCCAAGGACAGCACTAGAGTAGGAAGTAAGAGAAAAACCTTGTTGGCATGCTTCTTGTCTGGCTTGACATAAAGTGAGGCCATGTTTGAATCTGAGAAATACCACCTCAGACTCAAATTTGTAGTGGGGCAGTCCCTACAAAATAGATTATGGGAGCCTCCATAATTGGCACATGATGCATGACTGCAGAGCAGTTTGATTGGTCACAACCAGGGCATACAGAGGGAATTGGGCTGTGGAACTTGCAATGTTTGGCAGGATGACCTAGATGCCAACAATTGACATTGATAGGAGGGATGGACAAGGGGGGGCTTTTTGCTGACATAAACATCATGGGGGAGGAAATTAATATTGTTAATCTTGGTGGAGGACTTACTGAGGCCTCTAGGGCCTCATAGTCAACAAGGCAGGCAAGTAAGTCCTCTCAACTAGGAATGGGTTTCCCAGTGAAGTCAGTCAGTCAGTTGTGGGATTCAGATGAAACTGTGACAAGGTGGCAACAATCAGTCCAGCTGTGGAAGGAGACTTTACCTACTTGTTTATGGAGACTGCTAGAAGAGGAGAGTGTTGGCAGAATAAGGGCTGTAGAGGGATCACAAAAAAAAACTCCCATCTGGCTGGGTTACACAGTTTGTATAGCTGGGAGTCGTAGAAGGACAGGTACTTGTGGAAGAGGGAATAGTGCTTAGTGAGGTAGTACTGCAGAGAGGGGGATAATAAGGGAGGAGGGAGTAGTAGATGAAGAAAGCTGTGGGGATGAAGAAGATGGAGTAGAAGAGGTTGAGTAATGACCTGGGAGGATGATTTAGACTGACCTGAGATGATAGTAGTAGGAGTAGGAGAGCCTGGGAACTGGGTACAAAGTCAGCCTTTCATCCTTTCATCATGGCTCTCACACCTTAGGAAGTGGATCATAGAAAGTGTTGAATAGAAGGAAACGGAAAGGGGAAGAAGAAAAACCTGTGCAAAATAAAGCCCAAGGAAGGGGTGATGTCCAGCATTGGGTCCCAGTCTCCGTCTCCCAACCCCTGCCCCTCCCCTCCAACATGACAAATGGTTAATGGCTAGAGGAAATAAATGTGCTAGACATCAAAGTTCATATAGCACTATGATAAAGTATTTTGGCAAAAAGGGAGGAAAATAGTTAATGATCAGGATAAGATGTGTTAGACATCAAAGGTTGTAGAATGCTATAGGATAGAATATTAATGAAAAGGGTAGAAAGGGGGAGCAAATGGAATACTATGGGGATTTGTAAAAGGATGTGGTTAAAGGTACAAGGCGATCAGATCAAATGGTATAGGGTGATCAGATCGAATGGAGAGTATGTGTCTGAGGAAGGGAGAGTAACGCTATATAGGAAAACTGCAAAAGAGCTATTATTATTATTATGAACTAATCAAATGGTAATATGGTAAGAAACGATAGTTGTGGAAGTAGAAGAATCCTGAGGATGAAGTAAGGGAACAGAGGAAGGTGGTGAAGTATCGGGAAGAATGTCAGGAGGGGAGGGATACACAGAAGGACATTGTTTTGACTTAAGGGAATCAGGTGAGCATCTAAGTGGGGATGTTAAGGATAATAGGTAGGGAAGAGGGATTGGTGATGCACATGAGGAGGAGAGGATGGGGTGTTTTTTGGGTGAGTGGGAGGAAGAGGGGTAGGGGGAACTTGAGGAGGAGGAGGATGGATATTGGCAGATACTTTGAATGTATAGCAAATATAGGAATTAGAGGGTGGATGAGGGAGTAAGTATGCTCTTAGTCCTGTTTATGAACATTTGGATGTCTTCAAGAGTTTTGGAGGGGATTTGAGTGTAGAGGAGAAGAGGGAATAGATGTCCGAGGAGCAGAGGGAGAGGTGGGTGTAGGAGAAGATGGAGTGGACGTTTAGATTGTCTGGTGCAACAGGTAGAGTGAGAAGGAGGAGGGGTAGGCACCGGGGAAGTGGTAGAGACTGGAGTATCTGGATTTAGACTGGAAAAGGAATTTGACTGGGGGAGAGAGGTAGTTGAGATAGGTTGGTTCGGGGTAGAGTGAAGAGATACTGGGGGTGATGCTGAGACTTCTTGAAAAAGATGGAAGTTGAGCAGAGCGAAGTACAGTTTTCAAATACGTAGAAAGAGAAAAAACTTGCTTGCCTGTTTCTTGTCTGGCCTCACATAGTTTGAATTGGAGAACTGCTACCTAAGATTCGAGTTTGTAGGCAAGGCAGCTCCTATAAAATACTTTATGGGAGCCACAATTGGCACACGTGCATGACTGAGCAGAGCAATTTGAATGGTCATGACCAGGTTGGGCATGTAGAGCCTGCTGGGGGTGGTCATGTCTATGGATGCTAAACTTGGCAATATTGGTGTAGGACTTATGTTGGCCTCGGAGAGGAAAAGTGTAGCACTGGACTGCCACTGCATCATAGTCAACAAGGCATGTGGGCAAGTCATTTTTACAGTATGACCAGTCCTTGCTTTAGACAGGACAGGACAGTTGGAGAGACAGAAACAGGTTCCAGTACAAGTATTAAAGGAGGGGTGAGGTTGGGTAGGAATAGGTTTACCCATGAGGTCAGGGTAGATAATTTATGAGCTTGGGACTGTGACAAGGAATGAATGATCAGAACAGCAGTGAAAGGAAACTTTGTCTACTTGTTTTTGGAGACAATGTAGGAAGAGAAGGGATTTTTAAGAGAATGGGGCTATAGGGGGAATCACAAAGAACTGATCCCACTTGGCTGGATCAAAAAGGGTACTCAAAAGGTTTGCAAAGGTCGAAGCAGTAGAAGGATGAGGATGGGAGGAAGATGTGATGGTATGGAGAGAGGTTAGGAGGAGGACAGTAAAGATGAATAGAATAAGGGGGGTGGGGGTAAAAAATAAAGAAGACTGCAGTAGAAGATGGAGTGGAAGATGGGAGGGAGGAAGGGGTGTATTTTGAAGGCTGAGTAATGATCTGGGTGGATGATTCGGAATGGACAGAGTTGACAGCAAACATTGAGGAGGGGGTATTAGTATCAGTTGGAGCCATGGTCAAAGGAGAGGCAGGAATTGGGAAACCAATGAAGTCAAATTTAGATAGGCTAGTTGAAGGGGCAAGCCTTAATGCCCCTAATAAGGATAAAAAAATCCTCATTACTGGCCCATGGTAAGCCTGAATTAATGGGGAGAGGAAACAATCTACTCCTAAGGGTCCCCATGAAGGGTAAGGGCTAGACAAATAACCAAGGGAATACCGTCTCCTATAGCTGACATAAAACCAGCCTTTCATCCTTTCAGCACAGCTCTCACACCTTAGGAAATGGACAGAAGAAGGGGATGATGAAGAGAAGGAATGAAAATGGGAACAAGCAAAGACCATGCAAAATTAGTTGAGGCAAGGGCTGAGGTCCAGGGGAGCTGCGATCCCCTACATTGGACCCCAGTCTCTGTCTCCTAAGCTCCCCCACAGCAACACTGAGCAAGGGATTAGGGGGGCCTACGTAACAAAACTAATTGAAAATCAGATGGTAATTAAAAAATGACATTGCTGAAAAATGTAATATGTATGTGTGTACTTACAACAACTGCAACAAAAATATCTTATTGATATTGAAAAGACATTTTGGGAAACTAACAGTACGTACTTCCTTTCAGAGTAACTATTTATTCAATATCCTGACAACCATTATTTAAAAAGAAATTGTTCCAAATAATTTTCCCTTTGTTCATTATAAAAAAAAAAAATCAACAAATGTATGTATGTCTAGCATTTTGTTTTTACTGATATATGGCAGTTTCACAAGTTTAGGAATAACCTTAGTTAATGACATCCCCCCCCCCCATTTTGTTAACTAGTATAACCCATCATAAGGAAAATTGAATTTTCTCTAACACTTACTGTGAAATGACAAAAAATAACAACACAAGAACAAAACTTCTTACTTTCACCCTAAGCATTTGTGAATATTCTTATGAATTTATTTTATTTATTTACTTATTTCTTTACATTACCTGTTTCTTCTAATGCTGATAGGGCAAAAAACAATCTATGTTTGTTATATGCTTTACTAAAACTCCTTATTCTGGCTGAAATGTCAAGGCTATCAGCAAGTAAGGATATTACCTACAAGCTTTTACATTAAACTCTGGGTGAGTTTTGACCTCCTTTAAATGCATATAAAAACAACTTAGTTTTAATGCTCTGGAATCACATGAAATCATATACTTGGCAAAGATCCTTATCTATGTAAAGGAAGATATGAATTAAAACATTTAATAATCTCCTTAAAAATAAAGAAATAATAATAAATAATAAATCATTAATCAGTACAGTTATACTTAAAGCATAGAGAAACAAATTCTTTTCTACATCATATGCAGTGTGATTTAAAGAAAAAAATGAATATTGTAATCAGGCCTGTTATAATTAACATACACAGCCCAAGAGAGTACACGTTACATTTTAGAAAACAAGTATATCATAAAATAAGGTGAAATTTTGAGGGGCATTACAATTCTCATTATATGCCTAAGATATAGGCCAAACCAAGCACTGCACAACAATTGACAAAGGCCAATTATTCAAACCAACACAAATCTACACATCCTGGGAACAGGGTTTGAATAAAGAAGATAACACGGTCAATACAATCAGTAACAAATCGATGCCATCTATTAAAAGGGTCATTAAGTGAATCCTACAGCAGCAATGACTAATTTACAATTCAAAGACTCAATAAACAAATAACCACCCCAAAATTTTGTTTTATTAAAACTGTGTTTGACATTTTGTTTCTTACACTTCAGGAATTAGTTTTGTGATTTCTCAACTTGCCTCTTCTGCAAGCTAAGTAAGTGAATAACCTGTTTTGTTAGCCATTTAAATTGTGCACTGCATTAGTGGTCATGTTAAAGCTCTTAATCTAAAAATTAAGATACAGAAAAGGAATTTAACTTCAAAACGTCTACTGTGAGATAAACCAATTATTAAGAATCAAAATCACTTCATAACTATTTTTTCAATGAAAAATTCAAACAAATCACACTTATGACCTTATATTTTAGTGAAGCAATTAATATCTTTGCTTATGATTTGCTATACAATAATCCTTAATGAAGAAATATGATTTTAAATAGTAATAATATATCAATAAATATATGCATATTTTTTAATAAATCTAAAGAAAAAATACAATCATTACTCAACATACCAGCAAATTAAAAAAATTGAATCAAGTAGCAAAGTCGTCTTCCGCATCACACGTAAAATGAACGGTAAATAATTTCAACCCCTAAAGGACAACATACAACTGATGTGATCATTTATGTCCATTACCCTGGGGGAAAGACATCAAAAGTCAGTTGACCTGATTTTTTTTTTTCTTTTTTTGATTTTTTATTCATTTGTTATGTGGAACTGTCATACTAAGGTCTGTGTAGAACACGACAAAAGACAACAAATGTAATTTTGCCATCATATTTTCAGCTTTGAGTAACTTTTTTCCCCATACTGTGTGCACATAGAGTTCATAACTTTCCCATCCTTTAGGGGGTTAAAAGAACGGATACAAATATAAGTACAACGTGTGTATATGGACTTCAAGAAAATTACTTGCAAACATAAAATATGCAAATTAGCATTATCTTAAATATTAAACTCATGGCAGTCAGTCTAAAGGAATAGCTTCTCTGTCCTTGTACACAGGCCTCTATAAATAATACTACAAAGAAAGAAAGAAAGAATAAAAATCTGTAACATTCATGATTAAGGACTAAGGTCTAACAACAACTGGAATAAGTGAAAAAAAAAAACTGACTTTACAGCAAAATAAACCTATTGAAAGTTATGTCAAATGAATCTAAACATGATTAGGTATGACATGACCTAAATATGAAGACTCCATGAGAAAGGGATACATTTCGAAGTATATCATAATTTCCGAGTCCCTGAGAGTATCAATTAATTTTAACATATGGCTTATGTGTTTTTTATTCTGAGGATAGAATGGCTACTGCCGGAACTCACCTCTGTAACATCACTTGCATTCATAAACCTCCTTAAAACAAGATGTGCTGTAATTTTGGCCAGATGGATTTCCAAGATCATTTCCGACATTTATGATTAGAAGAATTGGAGACATCAATATCTATTCCAATAAATCATTTCCCACCCTAAAATATAGTAAACATGGAAATAGAGGAGGGAACAGAACAGCAAGAAATAAAAAGGAGCATGTGAAAAGGAGATAGGAGGAAGAGAAGGAAAGAGATTGACAAAAACATAAAAGCAATACCATAAATCTCTATCTTTTGAAGTATGATAATTCTAAATCAACAATTACAAAGAAATAAGTCAGTTTCTAAATGCCTGATTATAAAAAAAGATATGAAAGAGAGAGAGAAAGGGAAAGAATGCAAGAAAGAGAGGGGGGGAGGGGCAGACAGAGACACAAATACACCAAGACCTTATCCCTTTAGTTCAATTTTATACTGTTTATGTCTTGCTTCCATATTTTTACTAAACTGCTTATACGCACAAGCTCATACATACTTAACCTTCTGGCACCAGGTATATGCACTATCCATTGCAATTTCTTTGTGAATTTTGTATATACAAAGGTGCCTCTTCAAGTGATTTGTCAACTAAGAAGTTAATTAGTAGGCCTATCTGACTGTCCCATTCCTTAAATTGTCAGATATATATATATATATATATATATATATATATATATATATATATATATATATATATATATATATATATATATATATATGCACACTTTTATTTTTTTTTTATCATCATTGTACTATTATCATTATCATCACTGACATTATCATTATTGTAATATTACTTGTAGCAGTAATAAATCACAATAAATAAATAAATAAATAAATAAATAAATAAATAAACACTGAAACCTCGTAGGTTAGGGGTCGTCCACCTTTTTCATATTTTCATAAGCATACAAACTGTAAGCTGTGGGGGAGGGGGTTACTCTCTAGTATATGCTTTTTAGAACATAAATAAAATGAAGATCTGAATCAATTTAAAAATCTTAAATTATCTATTGCCTCTGTATTGCACTGCTGAAACCAAGACTGGAAGATGTACATTAGATGAGATTTTTTTATTTCCAACACAAAGACCCTAGAACACATCCAAGTTTTAGAATTAATTTCATTCTTATGGACAAAGACAGGACATCCTTCACTGAATATTAGTCAATACAAGATGTCCTATAATGGTTGCCTACTAGATTCTGTCAGTATCACTGCATTGCTTTAGACTCTGGAGATCTGGTCAAACAGGACATTTTTATCTTTTTGCTCTATACATTTTGGAGGAAGGGGGTGGGGGGTTCTTGGGAATAGAGAATGTTTTATACATTTGTGAAAATGATGATAAAAATGGGTGCCCCCTGACTGACTCCTTTGAGCCAGCCATGTATATGAGGAGGGAAAAAAAAAAAAAAAAAAATGGTCCCATAACCAAGTGGATGTACAGACAAGCACACTAAGCCACAGGATGATACATTAGGGTGGTCAGTTCCTTTCTATCCAAACTTTGACCCAGGTGTGCTGATATCAGCATGCCAGTACTCACTCAGCTGAGTTGAACGAAAGAGGCACCTGGGTACAAGACTTTGCAAATGTAGGCCAGCTCTCTACCACAATAAAAAAATTGATAAACTAAAATCACAGTGGACTGGGGATGTATGTACATGCCCTGGTTAAACAAAGAAATATGGACACACAATCTATGCATGCACACAATATTGATGTTGACTTTTCTTAGTAAGTGTGTGTATGTGCTAGCAAACTGAAAGCATAAGGCTTTTATATATGGGCTTCTTACCCACTGATGACAGAATGACAAAAATATGTGACATGTCCATTGTGCTTTTTTATCTATTGTCACCAAGGAGTCAATTACTAGTCCTATCTCTGCCTATCTCTCCTTTTACTTCTCTCTTGATTTATGGATTAAAAAAAAATCATTGTCATTTAGTTTATAACATTATAATAATCATAATGTCAATGTCAATAACAATAACAATAATAATAATAATAATAATAATAACTACAAAACACTGATATCAACAGCATTAGGGAAAAAAACTGACAAAACTCAAGGAAAAGGGGCATCAGGCAAGGTCAAGAGTCAACTAATTGGCCATCTATGGTAAAAACAAAATTCAAAGAGAAAACTACTGTAGACAGTGCAATTACCCAGGAGGAGTGGGTTATGAAACTTCCCAGTAATATATGTCACTATTCTGTATAAAAGTTCTTAAAAAATTCTCTGTCAGTATGTATTGAAAAGGAAAAAGAAAAATTGAGGCAGAGCAATTTAGAAAACATGTCTTGTCTTAGACTGAGAAAAACAGAGTTCTCAAAATCTAAAACAAAAAACATTTTATTGTTCAAAAATAATGATCAAAAACTTTCACAGTGTTTTTATGCTGCAATGCTGTTTCCTTGTTTTTTGCATCTAATGCACACGGACTAAACTAAAATGTTAAATTTTACGACATCCTGTTATTAATTAAGACATCATCAGTTACACAATACTAACTCATTAGATTAATAGTAACTATTAGCATCAGTACCAACAATCTGAAAAATTAAGTTATTTTGTAATTACCTTTTTAAAGCTATTATCTCTGTTGACACTTATTCATACATCCATACATACCAAATTAATGAACTAATGTTTATTACCTAACAAACAGCACAATGTTGCATTAAAAATGCTATGAATATTATCAACATATTGTTTAACAAATGTCAGCACAATCAATAGATACATAAAAGTATCTGAGTTATCTATAAATTTACGATACTATGTTCATGGTGACTTGACAGGTAAAAAGGCTTGGTGAAATGTCCACACATGAAAGGGTACATTAAAGGTATAAATACTGCTGATCAATATTTCTGGCAGTAATTCATCGAACTTAAACAAGACATTTAGACATGCATTTCAAAATCTTGTAATTGTTATAGTTGATATTTCTTATCTATCAGAAGTATAACGTCCTGTATATCATAATCTGGGTCTCTCATTATATCAACCTAATGAGGAACAATTACTTTTAAGACAAAGATGAAGAAAAAGAAGATAAAGATGAAAAAGAATAAAAAAAATAAATAAATAATAAAAAAATTAAACTTTTACTTTACACTGGGTTAAAAATTAAGTTCACACTATTCTCAATCACAGATTAATTTTGTGTTTAACAAGCAAGTAAATATACAGTTCTATATATACACTGAGTATTAACAAGAGTTCATGACATCAAACTTTGTGTACATAAATAGTATAATTTCTTTTTTATCCTTGCCAGTTTCTAAAAGACCAAGACATTTCTAACGCTTCTCATTGTTGGTTATTTCTCAGACTGAAATACTTACAGCAAGGATAAATGGATTATTGTCATACGCAACTGAAGCAGTTTTCATACAGACCCACAACACCTGAATTCATTACATATTATTAAAAATAAATGCTGGATCTCTATTTTTCTTATTGCCAAACACTCATGAACACTGTATTTCAATTAACCCATTAAAGCTGGGAGTACATATGTACATGCATTGTTCATTTGGTTTTGGTTTATCACTTTTATAGATGGCTCCATCAATGCTTTAGTTACTAGCCCTACCTAACCTCACCTATGTATTAAATTTCTTGAATTTGAGAGGTTTTTATTTAAAATTTATATTATTACTATTAATAATATTACAATAACAATAATAATGAGCATAAAAATAACAACATTAATATTGATGATATCAACAAAAATCTACCTTTCTCACATAAATTCTAGGAACTGAGTAAACAAGTGAGATCGGAGGCCGACTAACGGACTCCTTGGAAGTGCTTGTGCAGCCATTTGTATGTTAAGAAAACTGGTAAAGCAAAACCACTGTGGACTGCATGTACCTGCTGTCAATGACTAAAGTAACTTCTTCATGAACACATAATGAAATGGCATGAGAAAAATTAACAAGGAAATGATGTTCAAACATTTGTCATTAAATGTGGTAAGAAAGATAGGGATACTGTGTTTACTTTTAATAATGCATGCCTCAGAGCCAGGCAAAAGTATCTCATCCTACTTCAGTGAATCCTTATTCTTACGTATTTGCACCATTCTCTTTTATTGTTTTCATATAAATGATAACAGACAAAAAACTACTTATAAAACTGCATGCCATCAGTGCTTTAAACTGTCAATTGCACAACCAAGATAAGTTGATGTGAACTGTGTGGCACATGGGACAAGTAAAATTGAAATTGAAAAAAAAAAAAGTATATATAAAACGAAAATAAATTATTTTTAAAAAGTATATCAATAACATAATGAAAAAAAAAGTAAAACCGTATAATTGAAAAACATTTTATATATAATGCATCATGTATAGATAATATGTGCAACTTTTTCAAAATAAGAAAAGAAAAGAGAGAAAAAGAGGAAGCCTAATCATCAATAAAACAATACAAACTCACTACCTTTGTGCATGAATTCAGCATTAGTCATCAACACCATTCGCCTTTCAGCAACAACTCTTCCACATCAGTACAGTACAAAGCATCAGGGGATGCATTTTATATTATGCTAGCACTGAGGGAGCCTGTAAGACACTCACATGAATGTTCCTTGCCACTTGGCTTCTAAACTTTTCCTGAATCAGTTGTCAGTGACCTTCTTACGGCGCTTACTGAGGAGAGAGTTATTGGCACTGTCCAGTGCCTTGATTTGGAGAGTGTCATAGTCTACACGCATTGTGGCAAGGGAGCGGGTCATTTCATCCTGAACTTCTTGCCAGAGGTCACCTTCCTCACGAAGAATCCTTGATGTATGGAGGGGAGTCTGGGGCACCTCTGCATATTGCTGAAGGGAAAGGGAGGATTTATCATTATCATTTTTACTTTATCTAAGAAAAAACATTATATACAAAGTACACAATGTCTGTTCTTTAAGCCAAAGGATCTGGACATTATGACCATGACATAAGAAAAATTGGCTGATGGCTGGGTGACAGGAATATGAATATGCTGTCATGGGAGAATCTGAGGGCTGAGGGAAGGGAATGCACTGTCTTGAAAAATTTGCCTAAAAGCCAGGGTGTTGAGAATGACCTGCCATATGTGCACAATAACTCAGAGAAAGATTAGACTCAGTGGGCATACAGGAAGGGGCTCTTGCATTATTTCCACCAGTAAACAAGGGTGAAATGTACCATCCATGAGCTGGAAAAGCACTGGCTACTGGGAGGACACTATTTCTAGGCTCAGGATTCTATTCCTACCCACCATGACCAGCAATGCAGGGTGTCTTACAGAAAATGTAATATTTTGAAAATGTAAAAGAAAAATTATGCAATTGACACTACAGTATTTATTGTTATTGTTATTATTACTGCACAGAGTTGTAGACTACCTAGAGAGATAATGTGGAGTCTGTTTAACAAAAAACAGTCTATTACTATCTTTGATATAGCATAACAAATGACAAATTGAGACCTTGGGAAATGTCAGAAAAGCAAAAAATGCTTATGCAGAAAAATTGGATAATAATATTGCAAAGAGGAGGCAAGGACCCTTGATACTGCATATGAGTGATCATGTGGGCTGGGCCTATAAGCCACACAACCGGAAGAGTCGCCACTCAAGTAGGCCTAATGCACTGATTTTGGTCCATATGTGGGCTGTGAAGCATCTGAATCCCACTGGTTAATGATACTGGAATAACTAAAGCAACGTAGATGATCAGAGCTGTAATATTTAAACACCTATGCATTTATTTCAAATAATAATATAATCTAATTGATAAACCCCTTACTTAACCCCTAAAAAAATATTAAACCTTCAGCTTCCCTGATCCCAGCAAAGTCAGCAATATTTTTCAATGTACTTCAATGCAAACTTTGGTTTTTGGTATTTGAAGAGCTAAATTTTTTGCCTCAGAAAATATTGCAACTTTCATACTGATCCTTAATGATAATTTTAGGTATGGGTTGAATGTGGTACAAAGAGTAAGGGGGAATATGGAGGAGTTTGTTGAGGTGTACCTGCCATGCATTACAATAACTCTTTCTTATAACTACCATATTTCAACCCATATACAAGAAAACGGACTCTAATGCAAAACCAATAAGCAGACATGCCACTCACCACAATCCACTTGTTCTTCATAACATCAAAAATGGTGAGTCGCTCCTCGGGGTCTGTCCGCAACATTCCTTTGATCAGGTCTTTGGCATCCTGGCTAACATTCGCCCATTCTGGGTTGGGGAAGGTGTACTGCCCTGTGCGGATACGTTTCTTCATGCCAGGCGAGATAGCATGACCATGGTTGCTGTAGAATGGTGGGAAACCACATAACCTGCAAGCAACAAAATTTGGTGTTAGGAGAATGGGTTTATAATATTCCTGTACTTGTTCAAGCAACACAGTATTTACAACTTACATATTTTTATTTAGTTTTATCTGCTACTGCTAATTCTAAAAGTAAAAGAAAAAGAAACTGCAAAAAAGTAGGAAAAAAGTAGAAAACTAATACACTACAAAGTTGAATACATTTTTTAAAACTCACAAAATGTACATGATGACCCCCAATGACCAAATGTCGCAGCTTTTGTCATACTTCTCAGGTCCCAACACTTCAGGTGCTAGAACAATAAGCAGATGTTAGATATATCATAAACAAATGAACACAAAAAACGTGAGTGAGTGTCTACATGTGGATGCCAGTGAGTATCTTTTAATTAAAGTGTTTAGGGCTCCAGTTTCAGTAAATACTTCATAGATTTTTCACATCCCTCCAACTTACCAACATAGTAAGGAGTGTAGCATGGGGTCTGTAATGATTCCTTTGAGAAGGTTTCTTTAGCAAATCCAAAATCTGTTAACTTGAGAGCAGCATCATTACCTGTAGAAGCAGACATATTATGTATTAGTTACATAAAATGCAAATTCAGCATAAAAAAAAAACATAATTCCATCAATAGCATGCTAACTAAATCATTATACTTGTATGATGAAATTCACATTGTGCATTGGAGTTACCAATATCAAATGTGGACAAATACAAAAATACCTATTCCATTTTACTGTTAAAGTTACAGAGACGTTGACTTATGAAATTTCTTTACTTTGCAGGCCCAAATACTTTAGTGGGCACTTCTTTAGATGTACAAATAATAAAAAAACAGACAACACAATTTTCATCCTCTTGGTTCAAATCATCGCTCTCTCCTTGAAAACACTCCCAACCAATGCAATTCAATGGGAAATACATGAAATAATCATCTAAGTCACATCATACTAACCTGCAGTGGTATATAAGAGGTTTTCCGGTTTGAGGTCCCTATGAGCAATATTTAAAAGATGTAGGTGTTGTACTGCTACGCAGATTTCTCTCATAATACAGGCAGCTTCTCTCTCTGTAAATGCACCATCTGCTCTATCCTGGATACGTTGGAACAGCTCCCCACCTTCCATGCTGTTGTGGGAGACTCATGACTTTAGTGCCACACTAGGCTAGAAGGGTATGTAAATGCCTGTAATCGTTTTCTGCTTTATCAGATCATACGCATACTTATGGCATTTCTAAAATTATTATAATTATTCTATATTACACTATACAGTGGCAGATCCAAGTTATTTCATAGGGGGCCTAGGGACAAGGCCATAAGCTAAGGAAGAAAGACATGATAAGATTTGTGTACATAAAATATTATGAAATTCTTTATTATATTATCACTTTTTTATATTAATTTTAGCAAAAATATTTCTTGAATGTGTATTACTCTGCTGTAAGTGCCCTACCGATAATAAGGGTTTGGTTGGTCTTCTTGAGACAGCAGAATCAATCAATCAATCAATCAATCAATCAATCAATCAATCAAACACACACACACACACACACATATATATCATCATCATCATTACTACAAGAGATCAAGAATTCTTAAGAAATCCTGAAAACCTGACATTCACCGAAACAAAATATAAAAAGACATGAAAAAAATATATACAACCCCAATATCCTTTTTGCACAGAGTAATTAACTGCTATAGTTTAAAAAATATAAGAATTTATGGAATCTTTCACCAAATATTGGACCATTAATACAAAATCACCTACAAATTTGATATATTCAACCTATGAAATATTTTGCTTCTTAGTTAACAACTGCAAGCCAGATAAATATCATTTAGGAACATATTACACAAACTTAACCCATTGCCGACAGGTGGCATGTACGTACATGCCATGGCATGGCGGGACCATCTGCCGGGGGCACGTAAGCACATGCCATAGAGTATGCATGGACATGCCATAAGTTTTTTTTTGTTACAATCACGGCAAAAGATTATTTTTTTGCCAGTGAAAGTGTGATTAAGTCGGTTCTAACACTTTCTCATTTTTACCATGCAACAAACAAAAAAAATGCAACAAACCGACAATTTCAACTCCATGATGCCACACACTGCTTATTTTATTCGGACTATAGACCGAATAATGATCAACTATGGAGTCTATATAACAACAAAAATGCCCTTCAGTCTCGATTTATCAGGAAGTTTGGCAAGTAGAGACTGTAAAAAATAATGAAAATTGAAAATACAACATATCTGCGTAGTATTACGAAGAAACGGCATGGGATGCTGGTATTTGGCATGAGTGGTCGTGCATGCTCGGGCGACGATATAAGCCCCCAGCAGCAAGGCCCAGGCCACTATGAATGCTACCCGTCAATTATGGGTTAATAAGTAATCATTACAAAATTATCTGGAAATTATTAAATCCATTTAAACAAAAGTTTTTAAAAATTGGAAGATTTCCCTTCACTTTAGGTGCCTGGATCTAATATTAACACCAAACAAATGATGTTGCTACTGAAAGAGGAGTTCCATCTGATGAGCCAATGGCGCAGGGTATGTCATTGCAGTGCCATCAAGTGACCTTTGTGGCAACATTTGACTAGATGGGATAGGGTATAAAGACCATGATTTAACAATCACTGTATCAGTGTCATTTAGACTTTTCTAAAGCAGCAATTTTATATAAACTTTCTGCAAAGCTAACTCCTGTCCCCACACTCCCAGCAGCAGCAAGCCTGCACTGAAGCCCCAGCCACTTTTTAGAAGGATAGAGGATAAGGGAATGGTGCAAATGGTGTACATGGAGAAGGGGAGGATGGGGCGTGTTGTGAGAGAGTGAGAAAGAGAGATAGGGGGAACTAGAGGATGATGATGCCCTGGCAAGGGCATTGTTGTGATAAAAAGGATTCACATGCGTAACCAGTTGGGAGTGGAGAGGACAGTGGGATGGAAGGGGGGGTTGATATAGATGGAGCGGCGAGGAATGGTGTGTGTTGGGGGGGCAGCAGAGTAAGGGATGTAGGGGAATATGAGCAGGTGGAGGATGGAATCGGGAGTCATTTTGAGTATGGAGGGAGTGGGAATAGTGAAACTGGAAGGTGGATGAGGGGTCTCTGTGTCAATTTGGGACATGATTAGAAAGTTTTGAATATCTTCAAGTTCTATTCACCACAGTCTTGGCAAGCCGCCAAAACTGACAGGATTTTCTCCCATGATTTTTTCATATAAATGAGACACATGCAGTGTTCTGTAATATAATGTAGTATTTTCAGTAAGTTTTCCATTAGCCAGTGACAATATAGTTCTAAATTCATACAAGCCTACTAGTGGTAACATATTTTTGAGTAAGACAAGGTGAAGGATTATCTATGTCTTCTCCAATATTTTCAGTAACACTAAAAATATTTTCATTTATTTCACTGTCTTATTAACTAATAACATAAACCATCTTTAGCTGCCTCCTCATTTTACCAAGTGTTTTGATGTTTCATACCCTCCTGTCACTACTTGTTGACAGATATATATATTTTTTTTTCTGCTTATCAATTATCAGCTCAGGTGCATCTAGTGAGATTTCTAAAGGCAAGATCTAATACAAGAGTCTAGACATTTTTGTTCAGCTATTTAGAGCTGCCTTAACTGATCATAAAAAAAAAAATTGTCTCACACACACACACACACACACACACACACACACACACACACACACCACACACACACACACTCACACTCACACTCACACTCACACTCACACTCACACTCACACTCACACTCACACTCACACTCACACACACACACACACTCACACACACACTCACACTCACACTCACACTCACTTATGCTTTCTCTTGCAAATAAAAATGTCAAAAATCAGATGAATGTGATGATAAGAAATTGGATTTTTTTTCTTACAACTGTCAAATGTAAGAGACTACCCTTTGATATGAAACAATGTTGTGTTAAGACATTAGCAACCCCTACAATCTGGATGACATGACCATCACATCATGAAAAAATTTGACTTGAAGGGCAGGTTACATGAACACACCACCACAGGAAAATTTGACTATGGGCCAGGTTAATGGAAACTTGAGAATTTCGGCTAAAGGCCAAGCAGATGGGAAATAATTGCCCTAAGTGCACAAAACTCTTGGAGGGTAATTAGACTCATTTGGCATTTAGGTAAGGACTTCTGCACTATTTCCACCGATAAACTGGTGTGGAAAGTAATGTCCATGAGCCATGACTGGAAAAGAGCAAGCTCCAGGGTAGGATGCTTTTTCTATGCTTAGAATCTTATTCATGCCCTGTCACTAGAAAATCAATTATTACGAAAAATAAAAAAGACACAAATAACTGTTATCATTCTTGCTCCGAGATATGGACTACCTAGAGATGATATGGAGTCTGTGCAAGGAAAACAGTCTATTTATCATCTGGATAAAGTATATGAAATGACAAACAAGGACATTGGAAAATAGCAAAATATCTAAAAATGCTTATGCAGAAAAAGAGTTACTAGGTGGCACAGTCTTTTGTCACTGCACCTAATTGTTTGCGTGTGCCCGGCCTACAAGTCATGCCCCCTTCAGAGTGACCAATCAAGTAAGCTAAATGCCCATTTTTAGGCTATGTGATGGCAGTCAAGCATCCACATTGAATGGGTTAAGCTTATACTGATTAAATTGACTGTGGAGAAATATATAAAGATGACTTATCAAGAAATTTCCTTATCATAAAGCTAAACCTCTCATGTAAATAACAAGAAATAAGATTTTTTTTCCTAAAACAAAAAAAACAGCAGCTTATCATTATGTTCAACCTGTGGGACTCATCATATCCTGCAACTTGAATCCATAATTTTGCCAATCTTGTCAAAGACAACCTTCATTATTGATTACATAAAATGAAGAAGATGAATCTCATTATGAGATAATTCTGTTTAAAAGGCCCCTATGTTCTAATAGGAATTGTAACTCAAGTGTCCCCTTGGAAACATCATGTTACACTACATAAACTAATTCTATAGATAACAGATATAAAAAATATTCTAAAGAAAGTAATTCTGAATGTCAAAGTACAATTTTCTTTAAACAAAGTTTACTTTACTCCTACAACAGAAAATGTAGTGTAACATTCTGTAAACCAACCAAGCTTATAACCAAATAAATCTAAATATCTACCATTCCATTACAACCAAT
>NC_051395.1:49435482-49437982 GCF_015228065.2 Penaeus monodon | reverse complement strand
TACAAAGCAATCTAGGGGACTGTCCTGAGAAGGGGGCTTCACTAGGTCGACCTTAAGCTTAAGATAGTTTCAAACTTGTAATTGCCTTATAAATCTTCCCTATGGATATATAAATCCCAATTCTGTTTCCTTCCAGAGGTAACAAGTATTAAACTGCAAATCACCAGTCTTCTAGTGTGGCTAGTACCATAACACCAATACAGGTTCCAAACAGTTATGTGCATATGTGCCTATGTGTAGGTGAGTATGTCCGTATGTACATGTCTGTGTATATATACATATACATGTCTTTATCATATGGGTAAGTATGGACATATGTATGTAATTACAAATGTATATGCATCTATAAAGTTCTGATGTGATTTAGAGGAATAAATTTTATATTGTCTTTTTTCACCTGTAAAAAAAATTAATAGATACACTGTACTTTCTTTTTCTATATAAAATTAGTATGATTGCTGAACTATAAATATTGTAAAAGAGAATGGAAGTCTCCGAATTTCAAATTAAGTTTTTTAGAAAGCAAATTTTCATCAATAGGACAAGCACAGATTTTTTTTTTTTTTTTTGGGGGGGGGGCTCAGCGTGAAGGGTGGGGCATGGATAAAATTTCTTATATCAGGTAATTTTAATAAATAGGTAAAAAAATCTGTAAACCATTGCAGTTCAATCTCTGCATTCTTGCCAATACCTGTCATTTCAACCCTTGCAAACTGAACTGAGCCAGACATTGCACTGGCTGTGAATATGGATATACTGATTATATACTAAAATTCAGAGCAGAAATAAACTGTACATTATTTGACTTTACATTATCCTAATACTACAAATTATCATCATGTTCAAGAGTACAATGCCCAAATTCCAACAAGTGAAGATTCAGCATCAAAAAGCCAGATTTCTGGTTTGATAAATCAAAAGATAATTAAATACCCCAGGGGGAAGGGGAGGTCTGGGGGCTTGCCCATAGTACATCTCTTGTGCTGTGAAGATATTCATTTCCATTCATTGCATTTTATACATTTATAGCAATAAACAATGCTCTCCAGTAGGGAAATACCTAGAGAAAGGGCATCCAAGGGTTTGCCCTTGTAAGAAGTTATGCATCAGGGGAAGAGGATCTAGGGTCCTGCCCCCCAGTAATGAAATACCCTAAAGGGTATGAGTATGGAAATGCCCTAAGAAAAGAGGGTCCAGGGACTTGCCCCTAACAGGGACATGCCTTAGAAGATGGGGGGGCCCAGGGGTGTCTAATCAACGATTCCCCATGGATCCCCCATGACTGAAAAAGAGAAGGAAAGAAAAAGAAATGGAGAAATGGAGAAATGGGAGAGAGAGAGAGAGAGAGAGAGAGAGAGAGAGAGAGAGAGAGAGAGAGAGAGAGAGAGAGAGAGAGAGAGAGAGAGAGAGAGAGAGGGAGAGAAGAAAAATGAAAAATGCTAAAAAGAAGAGAAAGAATGAAAAACACAACATTCAAATCCCCAGCAATATTTGCTTCTTATTTTTATAATCTTTCCATTGATGCAACCAATATTGTACAAGATTAAAAGATTTGAGCAATTTCATCACTTGAAGCTTTTGAATAGGAAAAAAAGAGAGACAGAGAGAAAAAGACGTACTATTTCAATTAAGTTTTCTAATTATCTATTTATGACACCTTATCATCTAACTCCTAGAGAAACTACTATTGTTTCTCTTTCAAATGCAATTTCTTGCACAAAGATACAATCATTGGTTTCCAAGTTTTAGAAACAAATAAATGACTCATGTGACAAAGGACAAGTTCTGACAACATGACCATTATATCAACCCCATGTCAAGGAGAACACCCATATCAGTCATGAGATGTTTTAGCTTTGTGCCAGGTACGGCTCTAGCCACCATGGCTCCCTTGCACTCTGAGCAGGCTGGCCAGGCCAGCTGCAGGCAGCAAAGATTGGCCAGATTGCTCCATCAGTTCCCCAGTAGTAGTGCTGGACAGCAAATTTTCAGCCCAGCCTCACTAGATTAAAATGGTTCGACTGATTTTCTTAGTGTTTTCTTGTATATACATGTTTTTTTATATATGTATACACATTTATATGAATATAAATATACATGTTTACCTTGAGCACACAAGTACTGTAGTCATCTGCATGTACCTCATCAGAATGGCATAGGTTTGTTTTTCCTTTTTGAAATAGTATGAATGAGAATGAATATCTTCACAGTGCAAGAAATTTATTTGACTGGTTTGATCATATCTATATCAGAAATACGATTTCATATCAGGTATCTCTGATGAAGACATAATGGAAACTGGTCATAATTTTTCTACATATGTTGCAAAGAACACAGTTCCCCATTTTTCCACTTGTTTATTTTCCAATCGGCACTGGAATGCAATGTTAAAACTTCACTATTATAAAAGTCTAACCAGTGGCAACAACATTGCAACTCTGCTTCAGACAGCTGTTCAGTGCTTATGTGGTGCACAGCTGAAGTCAACAACTGCATTGCA
>NC_051395.1:49427982-49430482 GCF_015228065.2 Penaeus monodon | reverse complement strand
CCTGCTAACCTCGGAAAGAAGGCGAACATACTTAAAAGATCAGACTATGCACTCACTTCAAAATTTCTCATACTACCACCAACTAACATTTCCGAGGGGATCAGCATACACTTGGGCAGTACAGTAAAAATTGCCGGTACAGTAAAGATACGTATCACTATACCAGAAAGAAAGCAGGCCACAAACAACCCTGGCAGCGATGCATATCGCAACCCAGCAGCAGACGCGATAAAGCATATTTTGATGAAACGGACACCAGGATTAGTGAACGTCGAGCTTCATCCACATGGTGGTGCATGTGGATGAAGCTGGTTATGGAGGGAAAAGGAAGGCGGCAGAAATAATCCACGGAGGATTGAACAACCTGAAAAGGAATATTATGGAAGCTGCATACATTGCAAAAAATGTAAACACTTGATCGGGCAGCTTCAAATTGTCCAAGGTCGCGGCAGCAATTATACGGGAAACGAGTAGGTCAACGTCGTCAGGTGGTTTGTCAGCTCAGGTCTGATGTACGAGTAGCTATGTTCAATAGTTTCTATGATGTATGTATCTCTGGCGAAGATATATTCGAAACCGGTTAAGTATATCCCATGTATTGGGAAGATATTAATTCTTTCATACCTTTGCTACACACATGCGCGCGCGCACACGCTCTCTCTCTCTCTCTCTCTCTCTCTCTCTCTCTCTCTCTCTCTCTCTCTCTCTCTCTCTCTCTCTCTCTCTCTCTCTCTCTCTCTCTCTCTCTCTCCTCTCTCTCTCTCTCTCTCCTCTCTCCCTCTCTCTCTCTCACCACACACACACACACACACACACACACACATGTGAGTATATATATATATATATATATATATATATATATATATATATATATATATATATATATATATTGCTATGCTAATAAGGAACATTATAGATCTGTCTTTATGCTTATGGACGTTTGTCTTCACCTTCAAGTGTTCTTCCAGGGTAACTTTAATTTATATAATCATAATTATGTTATTGCTCCATCCGTCATAGGTGAACATAGATATCTATTGCCTTCTTGGTTTATCATCACCACCATATACACCTGTGCTGTTTCCTTGGTTCACAGCTCCTCAGCTCTTAATATCTTAAGCTTAAAGTAACTGGTCATTTCAAATTGCTGCACCCAAATGCGCGTTACACCACACACAGATTTTATTACCTTAAGAAAACCGAACTCTTGACTTGGTCTAATCTTTCCTTGAGGCTTCACGCATACCTCACGACGTCTAGGCTATAATATGTAATTACTTGTCCGGTGTTATTTCATTCACAAGGTTTACTTATGATATAATGTTAGCTTTAACTGTATCGTGCCTCTGCTCCTTCTAAACTGAAACTCTTCGTTTCTGTTTAATTTTCCTTGAAATCACAAGCCGAGGCGCCATTACAGTTTTCAATGGGAAACTCTCCTCACACCCATCTTACCTTGGATGCTGTTGGCGTGCCTGACCTATATCATTTTGTTCTAAACCACGTATCATGAATACTAACTGATACTCAATAGTGTGGCAAACAAGATTTTGTAGAAAAATAAAGCAAACTTACACCATGGCACGGCTGAACGTGAAGGTAGCAAACGCGAGAATAGCGTAAAAGTTTATTGAAAAGCAAGGACATCGAGTACGGGCGTGATGTAGTTCTGGCCGTTGAGATGGAATAGGTCTGTTATAGCCAAATGAAACGGGTGGACATAAAGGTCTCTGCTGGGTTGGAGCGGGTGTACGTCTCATACACCTGCTTTTGTTACACTTCTGTATTGGTGCCGGTTCAGTACTCTGACTGATGTGCATGGAGTGTCTTCCTTGATGTCGCGCATGAGGCTGGTGAGCACAATGCAACTGAAGGCTATGGAGATGACCAGGTGCGGGTGCCTCACGTGACTGGTGTATATGGCAAGATCTCGCTAGCATAATAATTGGGCGTAGGGAGACAGGGTCCACATCCTTGCGTTCGGTCCAGCCATTTGATATACTCGTGTACTCCTCATCTGTAGAAAAGGTATGAATGAGAATGAATATCTTCACAGTACAAGAGATGATATTCATTCTCATTCATAACTTTTCTACATTTGTCAACATGCACTTGGTTTGTACTCTTCATCCTTGGCTGCTTCCTCTACCTGCCGAAGGTCCACTACGCATCCTTTTTCACATTCAGCAGATTCAGCTGAAGCTCCAAACCTGAGTGCGCATGCGATTGGATTGTCAGCCTCATGTGACTACTTTAGGTGGCATGACAGGGCTGGGTACCGTGACACTGCATCTGTGGGTATTTGATATGGAAGGAGTCATGAGCGTCCTGCGTCCTCTCCTTCAGGCTTAGAATGCGGGTTTTTTTAATACCTTCGAGTTCCTTGTCGCAGAAGATTTTGGTGATGGCTTTGTGGTCGGTGACTAGTGTAAGGTTCCTGTAGCCCAGGAGTAATAGGCGTGCCTTCTTGAGGCACCAGGCGAGGACAAGGGCTTCTACC
>NC_051395.1:49410482-49417982 GCF_015228065.2 Penaeus monodon | reverse complement strand
CTAAAGTAGTAGTCATGGATTAGCATTTCCCATATCACTTAGTGCACTTCATTCCCTTTTTGCACATTTTACTGTGTTTGTGTTTGTATTCAAAGACCCGGTACCTGAGTTCATTTCAACCTAGTTGTATGATGTCATTCCCCATTAAGATCATATCTATGTTTCAGCTTGTAGTAGGTGGGGTCAGACCCAGTTCGCCTTGGAGAGCAGTAACCAGAATATATCTATTTACAGGAAGGTAGGCTCTCAGTTCTTAAATATGCACTCCCCAGATGCTTATGTGCCTTATAATCTGTAGCCTATTGGTAAAACTTATTATTTTGGAAGTGAATTTTAAAGTCAACAGCAGGCTTTTGTATAAATGACAACGAGGATTATTTATGTGTGCCAAGTTTTCAGAAGTCATAGTGTGGTTTATCAAACAAGGTCTTATCCAAAGTACTGTTTTAGTCGATTATTTAAAAGAGCAGATTTTTTTTCCCCAGCACAAGATGGCAGAGAAATACCTGTATTTTATGATACGTGTTTACATTAATTGGAATATCTGTGTTTTTTTATTGAATTACACAATTTACTTAAATGTCACACGTTAGCAGTATTTTATATTTGAACTGATATATTTTGTTTCAACAGGTCTTATTAGGAGACAATGCCTTCACAGGCTATCAAACCAACTTCTCTGGGGATGACGGGAATGAGGAACAATGACACCTGGACCGATGGACTCCCAATCTGCAAATTGTCAGGTATTTTTATTTTTGTAGTTTTTATCAATTGAATAAATGTTCTTCTCTAATAAGTATTTGACTTTACCATACCAACTTTTTCTTACATTCCTTGTAATATCTTAGAAAATAGAGTTCAGATTAGGGGATATGTTTGTTAAAAAATCAGTATGCTCAACAGGTGTGGGGATGTCAGCCAACCAGATGTATCGAGAAGATGGAACACCATGCTCGGAACATGAGTATGAGGACCGCAGCATTCACTTTTGTCTTGACCGTGAAAATCACACTTACCTGTATGGGGTCTTTGATGGCCATGATGGAGCCAAGGCAGCATACTTTGCATCCCAGGTTAGGTATTACATGTTTAGTTTAGTAAGAGACTGGTCATTATATCATGAGCTTCTTTGGTTATTAGAGGTGATAATATGTTTAGAGTGGAAATCCTATTTTCAGAGGATACTGCTAATTTACAGTTATTACACATCCAGTGATTTGGACCATGTTAGACATATTCACAGTTTTAAAATAAAGTTTATTGTCACAGACCATTTACTGTAGGGTAAACATGTATTCAGGATATCTTAAAAAAAAAAAAAATCTTATTTCAAAACAATTTTGTTACATTTCCCAAGAACATTTTGAACCTTTTATAAAGACAAGTTTCTTCACTTATTACATTCAAAGTAATGTAATACCCATGTTTTATTAACCCATTGCTGCCAAGAATGGCATGTATGTACATGCCATGCCCACTGTGAATTTATTAATTGTATTTACATATAGATGACTTCACATCCTTAGTCATCAAGGAGTCAATTACTACCCCTACTTATTGCACCTTCTTACACTTTTCTATGATTTTTGGAAATATTCTTTTTTATTTGATATTGCTCTTAGTATTACTATAACATTATAACAAGTATATTGTCAAAGATAGTAATAAAAGCTTCAGTATTAACAGCAGTAGACAAAACAACAACATTTTATCCCCCAAAAATTAAGCAAAGGGTAAATCACATGAGGTTACATAGGTCTACTAATTAACTCCTTAGTGGCTGAGGACTTGTGGAGCCATGTATGTTTTACAAAACAAAACTACAGTGAATTTGTATGTTCCTGGCAGCAATGAGTCAAGCTAATATCTCAAAACCTAAACCAAAGATATTTGTAATTTTCCTTTCCATTCATGTAAAAAAAAAAAATAATTTCAGAGGATGCCTGCAGAATTAAGTTTTGAGCAGTTGACAGGAAAAACAACAGAAGAAGAGGTGAAAGAAGTCTTTAGAGAAGCTTTCCTCTCGGTCGAGAATGCTTTCTTGGAGTCCATTGATCCGAGAATTGCAGAACGTACCCAGCTGTTGGACAAAATTCCTGATGGAATGTCACAGTTTGAAGCTGCTCAGAAATTCCCAGAAACATTTAGTAGACTTCAGGTATGATTTTGATAGAATTTCATGCAAGTTGCTTTCACCTCCATACCCTAGTTCTTTGAATTTTATATTCTAAATTGATGTGCATGAACTAATAGAGGAAGAAGGAGAAAGTAGTATAAGATTATTCAAAGAATATCCTTTTTTTTTTCTTCTTTTTTTTTTCCTTCTTTTTTAAGGCATTAGACCAGGAGATAAGAGGAGGGACGACAGCTGTTGTAGCACTGATACATGCAAAAACATTGTATGTTGGCAATGTTGGTGATTCAAGGGCTCTTCTTTGTAAGAAAGATAGGTTTGTATATGGAAATTTGTGTGTTACCCCTTATTATTATTATTAATTTTATTTTTAAGATTGATTGGTAATTTCCTTTGAATAAGTTGCTCTTTAGATTTGTTTTTGTTTTTTGTTGATTAAACAACACAGTTTTTAATTGGTCTTAGGTCTGGTGTATTAAAAGTGAAGCAACTTACAGCTGACCACACAACTAGTAGTCATGATGAATTGCAGCGTTTGGAATCACTCAATTTGACAGCAAGCAAAATTCGAGGTAAAAACAAGTTTTTGTTTCTTTTTTTTTTCCTTTTTTTTTTTTTTTTCAGAGCGTGACTCTTTTGCATAAGCAGAAGAGATTACACTGGCTAGAATTTAGTGTACTGATTACACTTGGAGTAAAATATGTAGTATTTGAATTTTGCATATTGATTTAATTGAATACAAAAAACATGTGCTCTTGAGTGTTGACATTCACACTCCACTTCATCTTCTGCATCCCAGCTCATGTCATACATAGTTGTAATGATTTTGTTTTCTTTCCTTACTACCAAGTTTTGAGTTGCCCTTGTTTATTATATCACTAGCATTTGGTGAGAGATATGTATATTATTTATCTCTATCAGAAATTATACAAATAAATAATTTATGTATCTTTAGCCAGACGCTTTTGAAGTTTCAGACAATTTGATTGTATTATTATAAACTTTGCTAGAGCATTTAACCACATGGAGTAGAAAATGATTTTGTCATAGTTTTTGGAATAGATACACACTCTCTCTCTCTCTCTCTCTCTCTCTCTCTCTCTCTCTCTCTCTCTCTCTCTCTCTCTCTCTCTCTCTCTCTCTCTCTCTCTCTCTCTCATCTCCTCTCTCCTCTCTCTCCTCTCTCTCTCTCTCCTCTCTCCCCAGTCTCCCTCTCACTCGTCTCCTCTCACTCATCCTCCTCTCTCTCTCAGTCTCCCTCTCTCCCTCCCTCCCTCCCTCCCTCCCTCTCTTCCTCTCCATCTCTTCTCCCTTCCTTCCATGAAGTTGATGAGTCTGAGTCATTTCTTCATTTTGAGGGGTACTTTTGAATGCAACACTTTGTTTTCCTGCGTGAAACAGAATTATACATATACTGAACAGTGATTGGGCATTTTTCCTTTCCTACATATGAAAAGATTCATGAGTAGATGGAAAATTATTTGTTAGGTGCAGATGGATGTGCCAAACCTATTGAATTTTGAGAGTTGTATCAGCTAAGTGAGGGCCTTGTCATTGTCATTACTTAGAATCATGACTAAGTTTATATACTCCCACAGCAAGCATGTGAGTAAATATTTTGTTTTTGGATATTATTTTGTTGCCAGGAAAATGTTTATTTGTAAAATGTCTCTGCACAGAGATGGCTCTGCGAGTGCTTAGTTGGTAGACCTTGTGACCTTACCTGATTTCATCTTTCCTTGAATTTGTATTTTTTTTTTTTTTTTTTACTAATACTATCAATATTGGTGGTGTTATTTTTATTATAGACATAAGTATAATAAATATACTATTGACATGAGTACCAATAATATAGGACAACATAAAATATTTTAAAAAAGCAAGGAAAAAGGTAAGCAGGTGAAACAAGTTGTACTCATAATTGGCTCATTGGTGACCTAGTACGAGTGGGGCCATCTATGTGTAAAAACAATTAATAATGTAAACTCACAGTGGGTATGGCATGTACATACATGCCATACCCACTGTAAGTTTACAGTATTAATTAACTACTTATTGGTTGTTAAGACAGTAATATGACGAGAGGTAAAACCTTTTTATTCTTTTTTTAGGAGCCAAGCTTGGAAACCATGAGTTAACAAGGTGTATTGGAAACTACTTCATGAAGGGGGGTTATTCAGAATTTGACATCCTAAGTTCAGCAACAGCAGAGCCAGTCATTGCAGAACCATACATCACATTCATGCCCATTGATGAATCCTGCAGGTAAGCCCGCCCTGGGAGTTGTTAGAAATCATTAGACAGATGAAGAAAATATAGAAAAAAATTGTTTTTTTTTGCTTATTAAGGTGCAGGGTTCCTCAGTCCCAGTGCTCCTTCCATTGGCTAATTTTCTTAACTTTTCTGGTAAAAATAAGGAGAAAATTGTCCATGTTTGTATCTTAGAGGTTATACCCTCAGAATATACATGTGTGCACATCCTTATATGAGTTCTGTTCTGACTGGTTGATTGGATATCAGTATGCATGTAAATCAGATATAATATACATATACCTTTGTAGCACTTTTTAACCCGATTATTATTATTATTAATATTATTATTATTATTATTATTATTATTATTATTATTATTATTATTATCATCATTATTATTATATATATATATATTTTTTTTTTTTTTTTTTTTTTTTTTTTTTTTTTTTTTTTTTTTTTTTTTTTTTTTTTTTTTATAGATGATTTGTAAAGTTTTGAAACTTGTGATAGACCCAATGTTGGGATATGATCTGAGAGCCACTGCTTTATATGCTAAAGAAAGCACTAGCAACCAAGTGTAACTTTTACATTTATTTATATTCCTTCTTTCTTTGCTTATAGTATTTGTATATATTATTTCTTTAAAGGGATATGAATGAAGAATTGTAAGTAATTAAAGTAATAGGGGAAGAGGCTATGTATGCATATGTCTTTTGTATATATAATTTACAGTACACTGTTTACATGTACATTTGTATTTAAGTTTATGAATGAATTATAGAGAGTTAATATTAGTTACTTCATATAAATGTATTCATTTCAGTTTCCTCTTGCTGATGAGTGATGGCCTCTATAATTCTTACAAAGAGGCTACAGGATCTGAGCAAGTTAACAAGGAAATTGCACAGATGGTTGTTGAACAGGTTTGTATTTGTGGGATTTGTGGATTTTTTCTATAATATTTTGAATTATTTGGACATTGAACTTGTGAAGAGCATAGATGCATATGCACTCACACATCTAAATTTTTCGCATGTGGGGCTGCTAATTAGATGTTTTTCCCTTCTGATACATATTGTTTTAGCAGTTCAAAAAATGTGAGAAGGTACTAAAGCAAAATTAGGGATAACAGGAATAGAATCACACAGTTGTTCCGAACACTTGGAAATATTATTATCAGATATTTAGCTGAATTTAATAAAGCAATGTTTATTTGGCTATTGATGTGATTACTCAATTTGATTTTTCTTTCTCCTTTTTTCTAGTTTGTAGAGCAACCAACTCTAACAAGCATAGCTCAGACTGTGGTAGACAAAGTAGTCCGTCTGCACCACGATAATTATCTCACCAAGCAGAGAAATGTAACAACACGAGATGACATTACCCTAATCATTCGCAACTTCAACTTTCCCCTGCGCAGTGCCCTTACTCCTTCTGCCGTGTCTGGGGGCAGCTCTCCACGTCCCCCTATCCATCACAGGCCACATCTGAGGACAGCAGTGAGAACTCCTGTAAGATTTTCCTATTGACTTGTTATCATGGCTCTTCCTTATTTTCCTACCTTTACAGTGAATCTGATGTTATTCTTCGTTTCTTCTTCTTTTTCTTTCATAATTAGTAAATAGAAATAGAAAAAAAAATCACCGGATACCAAACTTTGATTTAATTATTTTACTTAAATCATATCAGCAGAAATTCCAAACACCAGACTCTAATCTCATTAGATGTATGAGCTTTTCTTTGTGTATGTGTTTGAGTCTGAATTTATTTTTCTTTTATTATGCTCCATGACATTTGTTATCCTGCTGCAGTATTTCAAACTAAGATAGTAACTTAGAGATCTAAATTTTGTGTGTGTGTGTGTGTGTGTGTGTGTGTGTGTGTGTGTGTGTGTGTGTGTGTGTGTGTGTGTGTGTGTGTGTGTGTGTGTGTGTGTGTGTGTGTGTGTGTGTGTGTGTGTGTGTGTGTGTGTGTGTGTGTGTGTGTGTGTGTGTGTGTGTGTGTGTGTGTGTGTGTGTTACACACACACACAGATAGTTTTCTTCTGTAAGGTACCCTCTTTATACTGGCTGCCTTCATTGCAGTATCTGGTTAAGATCAAGGTGACCATGAGATGTCTGTTTGCCACTATGGCTTAGGAGCTAATACCAATAGTGAGTATAGTCTCCCTCAGTACTTTAAGAAGTACCAGATTGAGGATTACTTGCTCTTTGTATCAGTGCTGCAACCTGCATTGCTGGACATAGCACAGTGCTGCAAAGTATCCAAGGAGATTGACTACATCAGTGCCAGCACTTGTTAAAGAATCATCCAGACTTGTAGGGTTAATGGAATGCAGTTTGACAAGACTCCTTGTTGATGGCGCTTCACTTGGCCAGACTGAGGGTGGAACAGTGTGCTCAGAGATTTTCCATGGTTATCCCCTGTTTCATAGTGCTCAAAAACCTGACAGACCATAAAGCACTGTCAGTACCTTCAAATATGAAACTCTTGATGCAACCCAGAAGTCTATTGGTGTGTACTTGATAACAAGGGAGAACTTTGCATTGTAAGAAGTGCTAGAGACCAAAGATTTATGTCATGCTTTGACTGAGTGGATTTAGACACTTCTGAGGTGGGATAAGTCACAGCATATCACGAATCTCACTGAGGAGATGGAAGTAAATAATCTTCGTCCTGCCTACCAAGCCATAAGAAAGTTGAACTTTAAACCTCTCCACAGATGACTATAGTTTGCATAGCAGATTGACATAGCATCTCATCTCATTTCACTAGGAAGTGAAAGCATGGGTGTCTGTATTTCTAGCAGCTGTTTTGGGTCATTTTAGAAGGGAGGGGGTAATCTCCAAACTGAAGGGTGGTAAAGCAGCAAATATTTGCAACTTTCTTTCCTAATATCTGAAGTCTGATGGTGAGCCCAAGGCATACTGTACTGGCTGCCATTTGGTAGTCAGGTACCAATCTCCTGACCCTGCTTAGGAGCATAGTCACCCCTTCCTGGGAAAAGAAAGGAGATTGTTGTTGTCAAACAAGGGAATCACTCTGATTATTTTGAAATGCATCAATTACTGAGGCACCAGAGACCTGAGTGTTGTGGATTCACTATTGGA
>NC_051395.1:49395482-49400482 GCF_015228065.2 Penaeus monodon | reverse complement strand
AACACGTAAAAGTACGAATGGCAGTATCTGCATGCAATAACTATGATGGTTTTCTTTACGGATCTGTTTATATAATTTACTCTTACATATAGAAACAAAAACTAGTATGTGACGAAAGTACTGTACACGATGATAAATCAAGCATGCCTTTTATAAAGAATTTTGAATTATATATACATACATACATACATACATACATACATATATATATATATTTTTTTTTTCTTTTTCTTTTTTTTACAAAAGCCAAAATACGAGGAAGATGACGGTACATCCGATCCGCCTGCCTGACCTGCAAGATTCCACACCATGGACTGGCAGTTGAAGAGCCAAGCCGCGAGAGAAGGGGGGGCATTCATTTCGCGGAGTTTGGGTCCGAAAAGGATGCCGAAGCAGGGGCCTTGCGTGGAGAGAATCATCTGGAAATTGATGAGATTGGTCTCAGATTTTTTTTTCTTTTTCTTTATGTATGATTAGCTCCGTGTGGATTGGAATCTTTGTGTCATTATTAAAGTATAAGGGTACGTGTTATGTCACTTTTTTCTATACGCTTTAACCTTAGAACCTTGTGAGTGGTTACTGTTGTTTATACACCCCTTCATCCTGCGTAAAAAATATTGAAAACATGTTGTTGGCTTAGTGTATACACATTATTTACGTTTTTACTGTACGTCATTGTATTTTCTAATTAATTGTTTAATATTATTGAATCATCTCACATCTTTTGTATATTTACCAGCTCGCGTTCCGTACTTTACAGAACTAAGTAATATGTAGAGTTTCTGTTCCTCTGGTAAACTAACCCCAATGTGGCAACGCTTTAATAGTAGTAGTAATAGTAGTAGTAAACAATCGAAATGTTTATGAATCAATGAATATCTCTTGACGTATTTGATTGATGATGAAATTTCAAGGTCGACCGCCTCAAAAAATGGTTTATGCATGCAAAAGTATGTGAAAGAAAGAGCGTAGAGTATATAATTACTCACCCGTTATGGCTAAGATTAAATTTATTTATTTAAGTGTATTTCCACGCAGCGACCTTTAACTGCGCTGCAAGTAAAGACGTGCTTATTTGTTTTTTTACTTGGTTGGTACTATCTTTGGTTGTCCTTATCTTCTTTTAATTGTTGTTACTTTCATAATTTCTTTGTCATTTAAGCTAAACAATCGTAGAGAGCGTAATTGTGTATCAATAAGTTACGTTCATGTCTGTTGGTGAAGGTAGCGTCTGTTGTAACGCAAGACATTGAATATAAAACGACCTTCACCAACGGACGTCAAAAGTTCCAGACTTGGGTTTCATTCCTTGCACGGTTATCATTTAACGATCACCTTCAGTATTTAAAGATACTAGAAGCTAAACTGAAAAAAAAAACATATTTATGCTGTAATATGAGGAATATACTGCCAAGGGCATTTCCCCCTAGTCTGGCATACATGTAATATGACAAAAAAAAAGGTTATCGAAAAAGTTCGCATGTAGCATAATTTTCTATTACTTAAAAATGTTAAGCCCTAGGAATGAAATAAAGGTAACAGAAAATTAAAACATTCGAGATGTGTTTGCCGACAAGTAAAGAAAAGGCTGGCGAGACTTAAATTGAAAGTATGTAAAATCTAAACATTTTTAAAAAGTAGAATGGCGATGTTTCACCTATAATTCAGTCATTATTCTATCCGTTAATTAACAAACTTCTTAAAACAATAACTCATACTCTGTCAACTTTTATCTAGCTATATGTCATATATCATTTGATATCACATCCCTCCCTGTCACAAGAAGAGAGAGAGAGAGAGAGAGAGAGAGAGAAGAGAAGAGAAGAGAAGAGAAGAGAAGAGAAGGGGAAGGGAAGGGAAGGGAAGGAAGGAAGGGAAGGAAGGAAGAGAAGGAGAAGGAAGGAAGAGAAGGGAAGAGAAGAGAAGGAGAGAAGAGAAAAGGAAGAAGAGAAGAGAAGGAAGAGAAGAGAAGAGAAGAGAAGAGAAGAGAAGAGAAGAGAAGAGAAGAGAAGGGAAAAGAAGAGAAGAAGAAAAGAAGAGAAGAGAAGAGAAGAGAGAGAGCGCGCAATCAGCCAAAACCGAACAACCTTGCACCAATCACACATAGAAAACAATTCATTCATAAATATTTCATTTTCTACGAGTATGGTGTTACGTTACCAGTTTACATATAGTTGTAAATTTCACAATTTTCATATTTTTGAAATTTGTTATTCAATTTTCTATTACCTAAAAATGTTAAGCCCTAGAAATGAAATAAAGGTAACAAAAAATTAAGACATTCGTTAAGGGTCGGAATTGCTTGCTTTGGGGGCACTGTTATCGTCGTTCCGTTCTGGGCGCAGGTCAGAGTTGGCACAGGCGAAAACCAGAAGAGTGCTGGGTACCGTGGGAAGTCGAGGGTGAGTAGAGGAGAGAGATCATTAAAACCACTATCATTAATACGACTTATTAGAACAGTCACTATGCCACTACTACTAATATTACTGCTACGCCAGTGGGTCTTTGTCTCTGTGCGAAACATGTGTTAACATGAAAAGGATGACCTGGGCATGTGTTAACATGAAGGGACCTGGGCAAACATGACGCAGCTGGCTGTGAGCGGAGGAGCGGATGAACAAGCCGAGAGTTGGGTGCTGCTCCTGTGAAGACCTCGTGTGTGCCCTTGTGACCTGATAAACTTTGTGTTGCCCTGTTATAAGCTGTATCGTGCAGTGTGACATGCTGGTTTCCCCCTGTATTGTGCCTATAGAAAAGTGTACGGGTAAATAACTTGTGTAAATAAAGGAAAGACTGTCATTTTGTGTTTATTTCGTGCCCTGCCTCTCCAGGTGGCGTTTCCCCTCGTGGTGTTCTAGGGACGCTGTGGTGCTCAGTGCCTCCTGGAGCTGTTCAGTGTTCACGACCCTGTGGATAGCACGCCTTCTGCCTAGCCTGCCTTGTGTTGGTGGCAGAGAGACGAGGCGGTCGGCGTAACATTACTAACTACGACTACCACTAGGGCCCATCAGTAATACTACTTATTGCATCATTAATTCAACAATCAAAGTTCCCACTACCACTAATAGTACACACTACGACTACCTCAATTGCCAATATCACTAATGCTACTTATTACAGCCATTATCACTATCACTAATTCTACTTACTACAACTAGCCCTGTTACCACCACTTACCGCGCAGGCAGTGGTGCCAAGTGACACAAACCAGCCCCAACCGCCATCGGGAGGAACAAGGTGCGATGAAGCCACTCCCCTTTTCGACACGCCCTCCTTCATTACAAGTGGATCGTTTTGCTCTGTTAAATTGAGGAATTTGTGAGAATTTTTAGGTACGCAACGGTAATGATTTGCTAAGGCTTATATTTGGATTGATAACACCGCACTGAGTATATATTTCTTGTGCCCGTGGCAGTGTAATAGTATATGTGAGTTTTCTTTTAATCTTGGATCATGTATGAAAATCTTGATGGTATATCGTTAAGAAAGCCATTTAGAGGGTATGTGCCTTACATTTCTGTTTATCGTCGACATGGTGAAATGGAATGGGCTACGTAAAGACACTTGATACTGTTTTTAAAAGTGTATTTTGGAACTTTTGAGTCCTCCCCACCCTTTCCGGTGAACAAAAAATAAAACATGTTTTCAATGTCCAAATGTGAAATCGGTAAGGAGCTACCAATCCTACATTTAAAATCCAATATGAAGAAACACTTTCAAAATAATTTTAAAAAGTAAATTAGCTCAGTAAGTAATCTGATTGAAAAATCGTGCATTAATGAACGCGCGACCGTAAACAAAATAATAAATAAAACTAGAACGCGATTTTGCTCGGCAGGAACGCCAAGGAAAATGCTTACCTCTTATTCCACTGCCAGTCTCCATTCTCCCTTTCTTGGAATGTTGGTCTGCCTCTTGTGACGTCATCATAGGGGCTTGTTACTCAGCATCCTTCGCACTGCCATCCATTTT
The DNA here is from genome assembly GCF_015228065.2 of Penaeus monodon. NCBI lineage: Eukaryota > Metazoa > Arthropoda > Malacostraca > Decapoda > Penaeidae > Penaeus > Penaeus monodon. The sequence goes on along the minus strand of NC_051395.1, from coordinate 49,396,510 downwards.
CCAGCAAACTGTGTCCCTGTAGCTGAAATCAGTCTTAATTATAAATAAGACAGATACTGCGAAACAGGCGAGGCAGAGAGAAAAAAATCAAGAAAGGGTATTTTATATAGTGCATACGCGAGTCGTCCTGTGCCAAAGGAAGCGTGATATAAACTCGTTTCTGTGAGATTTTGTTACAGTCGACGTTATTGCAAGATGATGAAGTCTTATCATAATCTTACGATGTCACAATTACACAAACATGTACTGTCTGTTGGTGTGTAAGTCTGCGCACACACATCATAATGATCTTCATGATAATAATGACAGCAACAGCAACAGTAGTGGTAGTAGTAGTAGTAGTAATAATAATAATAATAGTAATAATAATGATAATAATAATAATAATAATAATAATAATAATGATAATAATAATAACAGTAATAACAATAATATTATAAATATTGATGATAATAATAATACCATAATAACAATAATGATAATGATATAATTTATAAGTTTGTTAAATATATTTGTTACAATGGTTATTCTTATTTTTGTGCAATAATGATAATATAATTTGTAATTCATAATTTTGTCAAATATATTTGTTACAGTGGTTGTTCTTATGTTTGGTGTGACAGGCTGTCTATTTATTTCTAAATGACCCCCTGTGTGCAAGGAATGGCCGGGGTTACCATCCACTGGCGGCGTGGGATTTGACCGCAGGTCAGCAAGATTGCTAGGTGAGAACGCTACCACTGTGCCACACAGTAAAAATGAAAATAATTAAAACAGCAGTCATAATGATAATGAAAATTATACTACTAAACAATGATAATGATGATAATAATGAATGATAATGATAATAATAATAACTGATAACGATAAAATTAATGATTATGATGAAAATAATGATAATAATCATTATTATTATTGCCGTCATTATGAAAATGTTCATCATTATTATTTTTGTTTATTCTATTATTATTATTATTATTATTATTATTATTATTATTATTATTATTATTATTATCATTATTATTATT
>NC_051395.1:49385482-49390482 GCF_015228065.2 Penaeus monodon | reverse complement strand
TCTACAGCACTAGAGCATCAACTAACGGGAGTCTTGGGGAATGCGTCGGCTTGTTTCAACTTCCGTATGGTAATGGTTAGGATGGAATATATATCAGTTCTTTTTCTTTTCCAAACTTTGCACTTCCTATCCACCCCATCACAGAATTCTTAGCTGGAATTTGGTGGAATTTTAGTGGCTAATTTTCTTCCAGGTCCTCCAGACTATCGCATCACGGGCCAGATACAAAGAAAGGTATTGGAAAGAAACAGACACAATATTGAGAGAAACGCGACCTATCAGAACTGAATAGGCTCCTCCTCAGACAACAACAAAAAAGGCATGGCTTATTATTCCCCCCTTTATTGTGACTTGCTTCATTTCCCTTTTGTAAAACTACGCCACCTTGTTTGTGTTCAAGAGAGAACGGGGGAAAACAGTGAATAAGGTTACTAGAACATGGATGACACCGAACCCCAAGTCTGTGAACTGGACAAAACTCACTCTAACTTACTAGCTAGCGCTGCACACTGGTTTTCATCACGCACATCATTACGACAGTATAAATTCCAACATCTCGTGAGAATTTTGTTAGTTTTCTCTGAAAATTCACTGACACTCTTTTGATACCGTATTAGGTTAATGAAATGAAATTAATAATTACAAATTAATGTTATCAATTCAGATAGTAATAAAATTCAAGAGAGAGAGAGAGAAAGAGAGAGAGAGAGAGAGAAAGAGAGAAAGAGAGAGAGAGAGAGAGAGAGAGAGAGAGAGAGAGAGAGAGAGAGAGAACGAGAGAGAACGAGGAAATGGAAGGAGAGACTGGCCAGATGAGAAAGATATTGGACAAAAATAATGAACGCATAAACATAGACAAAACGAAGAGGGTTAACAGGTTCCCTTATGCGAAAACAACGTCAAATCTAAATCAAAATTAATCAAACACAATGTGAAAATCCAAACAAAGAACACAGTTATAAAAACAAGAAGAATCGCAGGCATTACTGACTTCTCTGTATCGATCGACCTCATGACAGATGGATCAATGAAAATCACTAATATCAAGAATGGATATACAACGAAAAATCATTTAAAGCAACAATATCAATGAAACTAATCTCATTTCTTCTACATGTGGGATGGTGTTATAACGATATAAGCTCCTCTGTGGAAATTTTACTGAAATTCCATAGACCCTAATGGAAGACATGGTTCCGAGCCAAGCACGTCGCTCCTCAGAGCTGACTCACACACTGAACTCTCAATAAATGATGCAAAAAGCATTCATTGATTTGTGCTATGTGCGTATTCTTCACTGTGTGAAATACTATCGTTGCATTTAAAGTTATTTCTGTACCAGTACATATTTAAGCATTCACTGATTACAGAGTCACGCCCAAATTGTATGTAGGAAGAACATTTTACAGTTTATTGTATCACATTTTGTAGCAGGACACGCATACCCAGTTTGGAAAGTTTGCAAAGTGCGTACAGATATACTTTTTTAATGAGTATCAGCATTTTCGAAACATATAGTAAGAGGTTTGATAGTAAAGTAATTAGGACCAGAAGTAGACTGAATCTGAGTAAGTATAATTGATTACAAAATGTCTATGCTACTTTAACGAAAAAAAATTGCCCTTTAAACGAGTAAATACAACAAATCATTACAACAGCAAATATCAGCAAATATAAGTCAAACTGGCCAGTCCTATCAGATTTCACGGGCTAGATAAACGCCACTGTGTCGTGAAAGTATCGCTCTCAGTTCTGTTATTTCATCTCCGTTACACTGAACAACTTGTTTATCTTATTCAAAGATTATATTTTTTAGTGTCGGATGGTCAAAGCAAGAACATATGGAAACCATTATTTCTGCACGAATTCAAAACCCATAAAAAGTACATGTACATATAGGACCCTGCCTAAAACCTTTGGGTATCACCAAAAGATTGTACACCCTTCTCTATTCCTGTTGCATAGATTTTGGGGCCTTGTATGTGTGTATGGATGGATCCTTTTTACGTCAGGAACTGTGTGTGCGTGTGTGTGTGTGTGTGTGTGTGTGTGTGTGTGTGTGTGTGTGTGTGTGTGTGTGTGTGTGTGTGTGTGTGTGTGCATGCGTGTGTTTGTGTGTGTGTGTGTTTATATATTGCCCTAACCACATTCAGTATGTCATGCCACCACAATTAGTTAGAGGCAGCCGATATTCCAGTGTACGAATTGCACTGCCTTGGAAAAAATTGGCTTGCCCACCCAGTAGCTAGGTGGGCAATCGAGATAAAGTTCCTTGCCCAAGGGAACAACGTGCCGGCCGGTTACTTGAACCCTCGAACTCAGATTGCCGTCGTGACAGTCTTGAGTCCGATGCTCCACCGTGGCTTCTTTTACCCGGCATGTTGGGCTTAACACATGCGGGGTAAAAGATGAGGGGCATAAGCGGAAAGGAGGATAAAGGCTGGAAAGGTCAGCCTCGCTCCATCTGTGTTTACCCTAACCCTGACATGATTTTGCATATTTGGCGTGAGCAAGCTGGCGAGCCAGCATGTCAGCCAGCGCATCATCATGCCCCGGCTGTGGGTCGACTCGGCTAACTAGGGAGGTTGGGAGCAGAAAACGCAGCCTGCCAGGCTCCATCAGTGGCGCCATCATGCACGGACTTCTCGCCCATGGCAACGGTGGTGCCCTCGGCTAACCTCGTGACTGCAAGGTTGAAATACGAGTGAGATCACTGGTCAGAGGTATCTCCCTTGCCCGCGTCGATCAGGGATTTCTCCCTTTCGGCGGCAGGACTTCCAGGGAGATATGCTCTAGCGATCTCACCACGTTTGGGTTATCAACACTGGCCATGACATCTCTTCCCCCGCTCGCGCGTTGCCACTCCTTCCGACAAAGAAGCCGCGGTCACGGCATGGGTGCAGGCGGCAGATGTCACGTATCGGAAATCCGGAACCAGTGAAATAAGGGTAAGGATCAGGATGAAGGACACTTGAACTATGGAAGGATAATGAGATGGGTGAGATTAGAAAGAAATTAGAAATTAGAAGTTAGAAGCAGCACCACTGAAGAAGTTAGAAGAAAAGAAGTTGGACGTAGCTGAGATGAAGATATTGAGATGGATGGTTGGACTCACAAGGAGAGATAGAATAAGAGAGGACTACATCAGAGGTACAGTGGTAGTGGAAATTTCAAAGATTCAGGAGGCAAGACTAATGGTTCGGCCATTTGAGGAGAAGAGCTCATGGAAATGGAAGTACAAGGAAACAGAAGAAGAGGAAGACCTAGAACACGATGGAAAGATTGTATAAATAAAGATCTTAGGGAGAAGAATATAAATGTAGCACTGGTTAACAACAGGAATGCATGGAAAAGGATCATTCACAACGGCGACCCCGCATAGGGACAAAGCTGAGATGTATATATATATATATATATATATATATATATATATATATATATATATATATATATATATATATATATATATATATATATATATATATGTACGTATGTATGTATTCTTCTTCTTTTAACGGTAGGTTCATGTCTGAGCCGCCGTGGGTCACTGCATGATACTTAATTGTAGTTTTCATGTTGTGATGCTCTTGGAGTGAGTACGTGGTAGGGTCCCCAGTTCCTTTCCACGGAGAGTGCCGGTGTTACCTCTTTTAGGTAATCATTTATTTTTATTTTATCCGGGCTTGGGACCAGCACTGACTTAGGCTGGCTTGGCCACCCAGTGGCTAGGTAGGCAATCAAGGTGAAGTTCCTTGCCCAAGGAAACAATGCGCCGGCCGGTGACTCGAACCCCTTGAACTCAGATTGCCGTCGTAACAGTCCGACGCTCTAACCATTCGGCCACCGCGGCCTTGACGATCATGGGCTTCCATGATTTTTCTTGGCAATTTAGAGCGGTGGTTTGCCATTGCCTTCCGCCCGGTGATTTTTTTTTTTTTTTTTTTTTTTTTTTTTTTTTTTTTTTTTTATCGAGTCACCATCTCTATTTACCCGGCACTGACTTGGGCTGCCCAAGGGAACAACGCGCCGGCCGGTGACTCGAACCCTCGAACTCAGATTGCCGTCGTGACAGTCTGGAGTCCGACGCTCTAACCATTTGGCCACCGCGGCCCCATATTTAAATATATATACATATTTAAATATATACATATACATATTCATAAGGCCGCGGTGGCCGAATGGTTAGAGCGTCGGACTCAAGACTGTCACGACGGCAATCTGAATTCGAGGGTTCGAGTCACCGACCGCCGGGTTGTTCCCTTGGGCAAGGAACTTCACCTCGATTGCCTACCTAGCCACTGGGTGGCCAAGCCAGCCCAAGTCAGTGCTGGTCCCAAGCCCGGATAAATAGAGAGAATGATTACCTAAAAGGTACCACCGGCACTCTCTGTGGAAAGGAACTGGGGACCCTACCACGTACTCACTCCAAGAGCATCACAACATGAAAACTACAATTAAGTATCATGCTGTGACCACGGCGGCTCAGACATGAATACATATTCATATATATATATATATATATATATATATATATATATATACATATATATATATATATATATATATATATATATACATATATATACATGTTCATATATAGAGAGAGACTGCCGTGATAGCCCAATAATTAGAGCACTGGACTCTAGCCCTTGTGGTTCCGAGTTCAATTCCTCGCCTTAAGCTGATCAGCCGTGGCAGAAAGGAGCCCATGCTTTCAGAGCCATGCTTCACGCAAGCAGTCGCTCTGGTCATTTTCTTGGCTGTGGGGTTTCCACCACAGTAAACCTCCTCCTGTGCTTCCTGAGATAATTCTGCACCTTTCTCTGTGTCTCTCGATCGTACGTCAGGAAGTTCACCTTGGGCACCTGGGGGTGAGGGTTCTGTCCCTGACTGACGGCCCCCTTGGGCACCTGGGGGCGAGGGTTCTGTCCCTGTTCTGCAGCCCCCTTGGGCACGTGGGGGAGAGGGTTTTGTCCCTGGCCGGCCCCCTTGAGCTTCTT
>NC_051395.1:49377982-49380482 GCF_015228065.2 Penaeus monodon | reverse complement strand
AGCATTACGGAGACTGTGAAAATACAATTTCTCAGAAAACTTGGAACGAGATCAATAGTAACTCAACATTTTCGGGTAGTTACAATGTTTTTTTTGATCACCTCTCAGAAAAAATTAAATGATTAACGACTTGGTGGCCGGGTGCATCCTAGTTCCCCAATTCTTCCCCAAATTTTTTCAAAAAATGAAGTCCCCGCCGATTACAATGAGGGCGGGCCGGGGAAAAGGAACGGCCCATCTCCCCGGACCTTCAGCAAGGAGGACATGGAGACGGCGGGAGTGACGGGGGGGGAGGCCTGGATGGGCAGAGGGAGGGGAAAAAAACCGCACCGGCGCCCCCTTGAACTGGACAAAAGCCTGTAGAAGAAGAAGAAATCGGGATCAAAAGTATCAAAGCTTTCACATAATCGTGAAACACAGGTAAGGTCTTTTTTATGTTCTCTGTTTTTCTCTATGATCAATTTTAAATTTAGAATCTGGTTTTTGGTACCTTTTCCAGGGCGAAAACCCGCTTGTTCGTCTGCAATTTCCTCTCTTAACTTCAACTTCATTCTTTCAGCAATAATTTTCAACAAAATTTTGCTGCTGTGACTTATTAAGGCAATTGTCCTATTATTGTTGCATTGGAGTGCGTCACCTTTTTTAGGTATGGGAGTAAAGACTTGATTTTACCCAGTCTTCTGGCCATTTTCTTTCATTCCATATTTTTGTACAGAGTTTGTAGAAGAAGTATTCAACACTTTCGCCAGCATTCTTAATTAGTTCTGCTGTTATTTCATCTATTCCGGGGCTCTTGTTATTCTTTACTTCTTGTATGGCTTTTATAACTTCGTCCAGCAGTGGCGGTGGTTCATCCTCGCTGTCATTGAGTCTAATTAATGTTGTTGTTAGATCTTTATTCTTTTTGTATAAGTTGGAACAATATTGATTCCATCTATCTTTGACTTCTTTTCCATCACATAAAACAAGTCCATCTTCAGTTTTGATAGTGTCCATTGTAGGTTTAAATTTTCGTGTGATGTTTCGTACTCCTTGGTAGAGTTCTTTAGTTGTCTTTTTGATAGAACAGTTTTCAATTCTCTGGCAATGTTCATTTAAATATTTTTCCTTATCTTGTCGCAATAATCTTTGAATTTTTGTATTTTGTTTTTTGTAAATTACTTTTTCAACTGGAGTATTGATACCTTTTTATTTTAGGCATCTTCTTGTTTCAATTTCACTTAGTGTTTTTTCAGATATCCAGGGGGAATTTGTCTTTTTCTTTTTGGCGATAGTTTCTTAAGCAGCGCTCAGCAGGAGTTCTTTTCCTTCTTCCCACAACTCATTTGGTGTTTTATCATCTTCACATTGATTGAGTATTTCAAATTTGTTTGACACTGTAATTCTGTAATTGTTATCAAGAGTTTCGTACATGTTATTCCAGAGGATATCGTGATCAACAGTATCAAAAGATATATATATATATACTCACAGAAATACACACATACATGCAGACGCACACACGCACTCGCGCGCGCGCGCGCGCGCGCGTGTGTGTGTATGTGTGTGTGTGTGTGTGTGCGCGCGTGTACATGTGTGTGTGTGTGTGTGTGTGTGTGTGTGTGTGTGTGTGTGTGTGTGTGTGTGTGTGTGTGTGTGTGTGTGTGTGTGTGTGTGTGTGTGTGCGTGCGTTTAATATCAATAATGATAGTCATGGAAATTAAGATAAGAATTATGATAATAACAATAATGTAATGAGTAATTAAGTAACTAAATTTACGATGACTTGAGTAAAGGTAGCTGAATCTATGAGAGGGTAGCAACTATGCTAACTAGCGAAGATGAGTTTGATAATATTAATATCACTAGTGACGCTAGTGACAAGACCACAAGTGATACTAATGATGAATATAATAAGGATGATACTATCTATGATAAGAATATCAGTGTGAGTGCATACACAAATCGCCGCATGCGAGTGGGTGGGTGCATTCATGTACATACGCATCACCCGCGCACGTGTGTAAGCGCGCGCGCTGATTTTACAGACGAATCATCATCATCATCAGCCATTGAGGGTCCGTTGTTGAACGTAGGCCTTCCCCAACTGTCTCCATTCTGCATGATTGCTGGCATAACGGTGCCAAAATTTTCTGAAGGTATCGAGATCGTCACGCCATCTGGTCTTCTGACGGCCACGGTTTCGAGTGTGACCTTTCGTGCTGCCAAGTTGTTAGTTTAGTGGTCCATCTATTGTCTTTTCTTCTGGTGACGTGTCCTGCCCAGGTCCATTTTGCTTTATTGATGACTTTGAGGATATCTCTGATTTTAGTTTGCTCGCGGATTTGCGCAGATGGTATGTGGTCGCGCCATGTGACGCCGAGCATAATTCTCTCGTGTGCTCTTTGCATGGATCTAAGCTTGAGGTGTTGTTTTTTCGTGAGATTCCAAGTCTCTGACCCATAGGAGACCGTGGGTGTGATGCATTGATCATAGACTTGTCGTTTTAGGACCAATGGAA
>NC_051395.1:49365482-49367982 GCF_015228065.2 Penaeus monodon | reverse complement strand
GTTTAAGTTATTTTGCATGACGAAAAGATGGACAAAGTTTGCATGTTCTACATATTTCGCCCAGATTTACCAGATTTGGTATCGTACAGAAATTCTATTGGGAAATTAATTCAGCCGAGATATTCAGTCTAAGATATGGTAGATAGATGGATAAAGAGTGAGAATGGAAGAATGAAAGGGAGAGAAAAGAGAGAGAGAAAGAAAAAGAAAAAGTTAAATCCATTGAGAGAGTGGAGGAAAGAGCAAGAAAAAAAATGCTGTAGGAAGTTAGTTCCGGGGAGATGGTGTGTCACTGGTGACGTCACCAAAGCTTCTCCCTTCTCGTGCTTTAAATTGGAAACATACCGGCGGCATTTTAGCGAGGGTATTATGAAAACTATATATCACATTAAATTTACTTGTTGATTTAATTCATCTAATGATACCAGATTGTTAGTTTAGACAAAAAAAAAATCGGTTCTATTACTTTTAATTGCATTTTAATTTTAATTAATTCTTCTAATAATGCTAGAGTGGTAGTGTGGAAAAACAAATAAAAATAAAAAATGTTCCTCTGACTAATACATTTAAGGAAGAAAAAGAATGCACAGAATAAAATGAAATACCGAAATATCTCATATTCTATTCAAGAACAGGACGTTCTTTAGAAACATATAAAAATGTTGTTAGGGTACATATAAAGACAAGGCTTACACCAGTGAAACTAAACATTTTAATGTAGTAGGAAGGAGAACGTAGTGTGGTGAAGGCTTGAGGGTAGTGAGGAACTGAAGAGAAAAAACAAAGCTGTCTTTGGTGGGTTTGGGACACTAATGAAAGGGGCGAAGGGTACTGCTGGGAAACATTTAATAGCATGTGAAAATGGTACGGATTATAAACATTCGAATAAAATCTTTTATCTTTACGTAGAATGTACAGTTACTGTTGCAGTTATCTCTTCTGCTCAACACTGTGATATTATTATTTACTTTTTTGTAATATCCTTGATTGCGTTCCTAACTTTCACAACAAACTTTTTCTCACAGGGAGGCGAGGTCATCACATCCTCTGCTGAACGCAAAGAAAATGTGAGTATTTTGGAATGAAGTTCATTCTGAGAATATGGCAGAAATCATATTGATTTTTACAACTGTTGTCAGTGGTGTTAGTTCTGTTTTCTTTTCTTTTTATTCGTGATCGATGTAACTTGTGTTTCTTGTACCGTCAGCACAAAAAAAAAAAAAAAGGGCAGAACTACTCCAGAGGATGAGCTTGCTGTACGACCCGCTCGCTGGCAGAAAGAAGAAAGCCCGGTTTCGTGTAAGTTATCAGAATATTGATTTTATTTCCTCGTCATGGTGCTCCATAAATGTATACTGTCATAATCTTAACCTTTCTTTCTCTAAATATTGTTAAACATTTTTCGTCACGTTCGGATTATATTCAATTTGTATCATTGTTATTTTTGCTGTTTGTCACTGTTTTTATCACTGTCGTTGTCAATAGTATTTCATATATTTCTGTCGTGTTTCACTTTTATAGATATCACTATTACAAGTACTGCAATTATCACCGCTCACATTAGATTTATTATCAATGTCACCGCCTTGCGTTCCGTTGGAAAATACAAAGAATACGCTCGAACGGATCGGTCGGTAGAGCGCTTTTAATGTTTTAAATGCCGTGTTTAAGCACATTTACTTCGTCTTTAATGCAAGTACTTATATTTGTCATCTTTTTATCTTTACATATCATAATTTCCATTAATAGTCCAGCACTAGGCCTTAAAAGTCAAGAATCATGTTCTATGTTTCTTTACATTTAACATTCTTTGCTTAGCTGAAAATTTGGTCAAATACCAGTCAAGAAGCACCCACTAGGTTTCAGTTGATCTTAAAAGTTCATATGGCAGAATCCACACCGAAAAATGTTCCATGATATTCTTCATTAGCTGTGTTTGAACACGAAGTACGTGTCGTATGCTAGGCTCACCACCTCTCGGCGCCGTAGCGTTTGTGCGCTACACAAAAAATTTGTGTCGCGCTACAGGCCGTTCCCTTGAAATTGTGCGCTTCGTGGTCTTACGAAGTGCCCAATGGAACACAGGGCTGCTGTCATGATCACTCTTATTGGTGTTGTTGGTGTTGAGATAGACACATTCATTGCTGAGGGATTACTACATTAACATAACCTTTCCATAAATATTATATCTGACATTTATAATCTATTTTCAGGAAACAGACTATAAACAATGGTCGGCAGCATTCCAATGAAAAGGTACACCGTTCAATTTACCATCGGGTCATCTGCTTGTGGCTGACCATCAGAGAAAATAAAATAAAATAAAAAACAATCATGTTTTCATTTAGACCCCAACAAGAAAGAATACACAATGTGAACCAAGATTATTCTTTTCCTCTCTCTCGTTTTCTTTTCAGTAGATATTTTCTTACTCTCGTAGTATATGCTCAAATATTGAAACCATTAGGTAGAAAATCTTATATTTCAGAATTTATCTATC
>NC_051395.1:49354280-49360382 GCF_015228065.2 Penaeus monodon | reverse complement strand
CAAACATACATACATACTTATAAACATATTGATAATAGCATATATGGATAATATGAATATATGTATATGTATGTATGTGTATATATATATATATATATATATATATATATATATATATATATAACTTTATATACAGTATATATGTATATATATATATAATAAGAGGCCGCAGTGGCTGAGTGGTTAGAGCATCGGACTCAGGATTGTCAGGAACTTCACCTCGATTGCCTACCTAGCCACTGGATGGGCAAGCCAGCCCAAGTCAGTGCTTGTCCCAAGCCTGGATAAATAGAGAGAATGATTACCTAAAAGGTAACACCGGCACTCTTCGTGGAAAGGGACTAGGGAACCTACCACGTACTCATTCCAAGAGCATCACAACATGAAAACTACAATTAAGTATCATGCTGTGACCATGGCGGCTCAAACATGAACCTACCGTTGGAAGAAGAAAAAAAAAAAAAAAAAAAAAAAAAAAAAAAAAAAAAAAAAAAAAAATATATATATATATATATATATATATATATATATATATATATATATATATATATATATATATATATATATATATATATATATATATAATATATATATGATATATATAATATTTATATATATATATAAATATATATATATAATATATGTTTATATATATACTATATTATATATATATATATATATATATATATATATATATATATATATATATATATATATCCATGATATATATCATTAAGATTATTGCGACGAGATAATGAAAAATATTTAAATGAACATTGCAAGAGAATTGAAAACTGTTCTATCAATAAGACGACTAAAGAACTCTACTAAGGAGTACAAAACATTACACGAAAATTTAAACCTACAATGGACAGTATCAAAACTGAAGATGGACTTGTTTTATGTGATGGAAAAGAAGTCAAAGATAGATGGAATCAATATTGTTCCAACCTATACAAAAAGAATAAAGATCTAACAACAACATTAATTGGACTCAATGACAGTGAAGATGAACCACCGCCACTGCTTGACGAAGTTATAAAAGCCATAAAAGAATTAAAGAATAACAAGAGCCTGGGAATAGATGAAATAACAGCAGAACTAATCAAGAATGCTGGCGAAAGTGTTGAATACTTCTACAAACTTTGTACAAAAATTTGGAATGAAAGAAAATGGCCAGAAGACTGGGTAAAATCAGTCTTTACTCCCATACCTAAAAAAGGTGATGCACTCCAATGCAACAATAACAGGACAATTGCATTAATAAGTCACAGCAGCAAAATTTTTTTTGAAAATTTTGTGAAAGAATGAAAATTTAAGTTTTAAAAGAAAATTGCGACGAAAAGCAGGTTTTCGCCCTGGAAAAAGGACCCGAAACCAATTCTAAATCTGAAATTGATCATAGGGAGAAAAAACAGGAACTCAGAAAGACCCATACCTGTTACATCGATTACTCGAAAGCTTTTTGAACTTTTTTACCGATATCCTCTGGAAAACAGACGTAGAAATTTTTCCAAAAAACATCATCCCCCCTAATAAAGCCATGTTTAAACCACACAACAAATGTAAAAAAACCCCTTAGGGGTTAAAAGAATGGTTCAAAGTCAACCAAGGGTCGCAAGGGGGCTTTTGTCTCCCACCTTTTTTAAAATTATTCCGAAAAAATTATGAGAGGTGCCTAAAATTTTGAAGGGAAATGGGATTTTTGGGGGATCAAAAATCAAATCTAAGATACGCCGATGACATAGTTTTTAATTTCACAGTATCATTGAACTACAACAACTTTAGATAAAAATTAGAAACAAGTAAAAGGCTGTTTGTTTCTTATCCAAGAAAACTAAATCATGAAAATTCTAAAATAACCGGCAATGAAAGATTGAAAATGTTTCAAACAATGGGGGTGGTTGTGGAAAAGTGAGAGTTCACTTTCTTGGAGCGTTTTAACTAAAACTATGATATTACTGGGATAAAAAGAAAATTCTATTCCAAAAAAAAACCACGTTGCTCTCAAAACTCTGGAAAGACCGAAGCTTACCTTTCGGACAAAACGAGGGTTATTGAACTCAATCTTTTTTCCCAATTTCGTCTTATGGTTTTGAAATTTTGGGTGCTGAAGAAGATAGACAAGAAAATCAATAGTTTTTTAAATGTGGTGTACAGACAATCTACTATTACTGACAAAAAAACGAAAGATGAATGTGAGAAAAAAAAATTTAAAGCCCAGCTGTTGGACCTTGAAACAAAAAAGGAAAAAAAGTTTATTGTCATGTGATAGAAGTAAAATATTGAGAAAAAATTGCTGACAGGAATGGTGTAGGGAAAAAAGGAAAAGGCAAACCGAAACAAACTGAGCGACAACTCACACACAAATATTATATATATATATTAATATATAATATATATATATTATATATATATATATAATTATATAATATAATTTATAATTATATAATAAAATTTTATTTTATTTTTAATTTTTAATATATATATTTATTTATAAAATATTATATTAATTTAAAATATATATATATATATATTATATACCCATATATATTTTTTTATTATATATATATATAAATATTTATATATATATTTTTATATAATATATAATTTTAATATATAAATATAATAATATAAATATATTTTTTTTTTTTTTATATAATATATATATAAATTATATATTTATATATATTTTTATATATATATATTTATATAATATTTAATATTATTTTATATATAAATATATTTTTTATATATATTTATAAAAGTTATATATATTATATTATTTATAAAAAATATTTATTATAAATTTATATTTTATAATATATATTTAAATTTTTATATTTTAATATATTATATTTATATATTTTTATATAATAATATTTATATATTTTTTTTAATATATACTTATTATATATATATATTTATTTAATTATATTATATATTATATATATATATTTATTTTATTATATATTAATATTTATTATTTAATATTATTATTTTAATATATATTTATAATATTTTATATTATATATTAAATTTTTTAAATTATATTTATATTACTTTTTTATAAAAAAAATATATATTATTTATATATTTCTATATTATAATATTATTTTACTATATATATATTTTTAAAATTTTTATTATATATATATTTAAAATTTATATTTATTATATTTATATTATAATATAATTTCTATATATTTATATATTATATATATATTCTTTTTTTATATATATTTTTTATATATAAATTATATTATATTTTTTTTAAAAATTTTTTATTTTATTGTATTTTTTTTTTTTTAAAATTTATTTATATATATTTTTTTTTTTTTTGTTTTTTTTTTTTTTTTTTATTTTTTTTTTTTTTTTGTGGTGGGTGTGTGTTGTGTTTTTTGTGGTTTTTGTGTGTGTGTGGGGTTGTGTTTTTTTTTTTTTTTTTTTAAAATTAAAATTGTTTTTGTTGTTGTTTTGGGTTTATATATATTTTTATTATTATATTACAATACAATATTTTTAAATAGTATAAATGTTTATTAAATATAAATAAATTTAAAAATATAATAATATAAAATTATATATATATATATTATATTATATTATATATATTATAGTATTATTATAAAATATATATAATTTATTATAATATTATATTATATATTATTATTATATTATATTATAATATATATTTTATATATATAATAATATATATAGTTAAAAATATATTAATATAATATTTATATATAATAATATATATATATATATATATATATATATAAAATTATTATTATTTTTAAAAATAATATATATTATATATATATTTATATATATTTATATATAATTATAATTTTTATAATATATATATTAATATATTTTTATATATATATAATTTAATATATAAATATTATTATTTTTTTTTATTTTTTATATTTTATATATTTATTTATATATATTTTTTACTTTTTAATTTTTATTATTTAATTTTAAAAAAAAAAAATTTATATATAATAATTTATATATATTTTTTTAAATTTTATATCTTTTTATATATTATTTATTATTATTATATATATTATAATTTTATTTATAATCTTTAAAATAAAATTATTTTTTATATATAATTTTCTTTTTTATTTTTATCTAAAAATATTATATATATAAAATTTTATACCCCATTATAATATTTTTTTAAATATTAATATATAATTACATTAAAAAACCCAAAAATATATATTAAAAAAACCCAAAAAAAAAAAAAAAAAAAAACAAAAAAAAAAAAACACAAAAAAAATAATATTAAAAAAAAAAACAAACAAAAAAAAAAAAAAAAAAAAAAAAAAAAAAAAACTTATATAATATATATATAATTTATATTATTATATTTTTAATATATATAATAAAAAATATAATAAAAAATTTTTATAATTTTTTATAAAATATATTAAATTAAAATAATATATAAATATATATAAAAAAAAAAAAAAAAAAATATAATTAAAAAAAAAAAAAAAAAAAAAAAAAAAAAAAAAAAAAAAAAAAAAAAACAAAAAATGTATATTAAAATATATATATATATTAAATTTTATATATATATATTTATATATATAAAAAAAATATTTATATTTAAATATATGTTTATAAATATAATATATATATCCTTTTAAAAATATTAAATTTAAAAATATAAATAATTTAAATTATATTATAAATTTTATAATATTTATTTATATTAAATAAATTTTAAAACTAATTTTTTTATTTTAAATTTCATAATTTTATTACAATATTAATTATAAATATTATATTAAATCATTTTTTTTAATTATATATATATATAATATTATAAATAATATAATTAACATATTTTAAAAATAAAAAATAATTTTTAAATAAATATTATAAATTAAATATATAATTAAAATAATAAAAATATTTTTATATAAATATCTATATAATATAATAATATATAATATAAATTTTTTAAAATATATAAATTTCTAAATTTTTTATATTAATAAATATATAATATATATATAATATATATTTAATTAAATAATATTAATTATATTTTATAAAAAATATATAAAAATATATTATATTAAAAAAAAAAATATAAATATATATTATCAAATATTAAATCATTATAAATATATTATAAAATTTTTAATTTAAAAATTATTTCTTACTATATATAATATATAATATTATTTATTTTATATATATTATAAAATTATATTAAAAAAATTTATATATTAAAAATATATATTAAATAAATATATTTATTATATTAAAAAATAAAAAAATATAATTAAAAAATATAAATTTTATAAATTATATATTTTATTTATAAAATTTTTAATTAAAATATATATCTTATATATAAAATTTATATAAAATTTATAAATATATAAAAATTATATATATATTAAATAATATATATATTATATATATATAATAATAAAATTATAAAAAATATATATTAATAATAAAAAATTATTTATTAAATTCTTATATAAATATATTTTAATTATTTTATATCTTTTTTTTAATAAATTTATAAAATAATTTTATTATTATATTATTTTTAAAAAAAATAAATTTATAAAAATTTTATTTTTTAATTTTTTTTTTTTATTTTTCCTTTGTCTTTTTTTTTTTTTTTTATTTCTTCCCAAATTTTCTCAATTTTTTATTACAAACCAATTTACCTTTATTTTTTTTTTCTTTTCCCCAAAAACTTTTTCTTTTTTTCCCCCATTTTTTTTTTTTTTAAAATTTCTTTAAAATTTTTTTCCCTTTTCTCTTTTTCGCCCCCCCCCTTTTTTTTTTTATTCCCTTTTTTTCCCCTTTTCCCTTTTTCTTCGTTTTTCCTTTTTTTTCTGTATTTTCTTTTTTCTTTGTTTTTTCTTTTTTTTCCTTCTTTCCCCTTTCTTTTTTCCCCCCCCCCTTTTTTCTTTTTTCTCTTTCTTTTCCCCCCTTTCCCCCTCTTCCCTTTTTTTTTTCTTTTAAATTTTTTTAAAACCCACCCCCCTTTTTTCACTTTTTCCCCCCTTTCTTCCCCTTTTTTTCCCCCTTTTTTCCCTTTACAGGTTGTTT
>NC_051395.1:49341795-49354180 GCF_015228065.2 Penaeus monodon | reverse complement strand
CAACGAACAACCCGGTTTTCGCCCTGAAAAGGTACAGAACCAATTCTAATCTGAATTATCATAGAGAAAACAGAGAACATCAAAAAGACCTATACCGTGTACTCGATTACTCGAAAGTTTGTACTGTTGATCACGATATCCTCTGGAAAACATGACGATTAATTTCCAAAAACATCATCCAACTAAAAAAAAGCCATGTATGACCAACAACAAGCAACTGTAAGAACCACTTAGGGTTAACAGAATGGTTCAAAGTCAACCAAGGAGTACGACAAGGTTGCATTCTGTCTCCGCACCTTTTTAATATATATTCCGAAACAATTATGAGAGGTGCTCTAGAGAATTTTGAAGGAACTGTGGATGTTGGAGGATACAAAATATCAAATCTAAGATACACCGATGACATAGTTTTAATTGCCAGCAGTATCATTGAACTACAACAACTGTTAGATAAAGTTAGAGAAGCAAGTGAAAAGGCTGGTTTGTTTCTTAATGCCAAGAAAACTAAGATCATGAAGATTCTAAGATAACCGGCAATGAATGATGATGAACATGTTACAATCAATGGAGTGGTTGTGGAAAATGTGAGAGTTCACTTATCTTGGAGCTGTTTTAACTAATACATATGATGATTCACTGGAGATAAAAAGAAGAATTACCATTGCCAAAAACACCACAGTTGCTCTCAATAACATCTGGAAAGACCGAAGCATTACCTTGCGGACAAAGCTGAGGTTATTGAACTCAATCGTTTTCCCAATTGCGTCTTATGGTTCTGAGTGTTGGGTGCTGAAGAAGATAGACAAGAAAAAGGTCAATAGTTTTGAAATGTGGTGTTACAGACGAATGCTACATATTAACTGGACAGAAAAGAAAACGAATGATGAAGTGCTGAGAAAAATAAATTGTAAAGACCAGCTGTTGGACATCTTGAACAAAAGGAAACTAAAGTTTATTGGTCATGTGATGAGAAGTAAAAGTATTGAGAAAA
The DNA here is from genome assembly GCF_015228065.2 of Penaeus monodon. Taxonomy (NCBI): domain Eukaryota; kingdom Metazoa; phylum Arthropoda; class Malacostraca; order Decapoda; family Penaeidae; genus Penaeus; species Penaeus monodon. The sequence goes on along the minus strand of NC_051395.1, from coordinate 49,353,189 downwards.
ACTTGCTGACAGGAATGGTGATAGGAAACAGAGGAAGAGGCAAACCGAAGACAAGACTGAGCGACAACATACACACACACACACATATATAATATAATATATATAAATATATATATATATATTATATATATTTTATATATATATTTTATATATATATAAATAAAATATATTTATATATATTTATATATATATAATATTATATAATATATATATATATATAAAATTTTATATATTTATATATATTTATATATATATTTATATTTATTTATTTATATATATATTTTTTTAATATATAAAATATATTTATATATATATATATTTTATTATATTTGTGTGTGTGTGTGTGCGTGCGTTGTGTGTGGTGTGTGTGTGTGCGTGGGTGTGGGTCTACATATATAGGGTTTGTGGTTGTGTGTGTTTGGTTTATATAATTTATATTGATTTTACCAAAAACATATAGTTCATATACACATACGTATACATATGTTTATGTATATATAAATATATATATTCAAAAACCCTAACATACATATATAAATACTTACATGGAAGGATTGGGTGTAGTATATTAGTTATAAAACTTTTTATCATATATTATAACCTTTATAATATTAATTTTATATATATATATATTATATAAAATATAATATAAATTTTACCACACACAAATAATAAAATATAAATAATATATAAAATTTTTATATAATATATAAAGAATTAATAATATTGGTATAAATTTTTTTAAATTTAAAATATAAATATATATATATATATATATAATTATATATAATGGGAATATATATTATTAATTATAAAAATTTAATTAAAAATATATATAATAAAAATATATAAATTTTAATTTTAAAGATTATAATTTTATATAATATATAAAAATAATATTATATATAGATAAATAATATAAAATATATAAAAAGAATATATATATATAATATTTATATAATATATGAAATAATTAATATATATAAAAGAATTATAAAAATATAAGAAATAAAAATATAAATAAATAAAAATTATTTATAAATATATATATAAATATAATATATATATAATATTATATAATATTTTAATATATATATATATATATAAATTAATTATATTATATATATATTATATATATAAATATATATATTTTAATATAAAAATATAATATAATAAAATTATATTATTATATAAAATTTTATATATATATTATATAATTTTATTACATATATAAAAATGTATATATAAAAATATATATATATGTTTTTTTTTTTTTTTTTTTTTAAAATATAATATTTAATATATATATTATAATATATATTATTATATATATAATTTATTATATAATGTATATATATAAATTTTTTATATTTTAAAAAGGAATTTAAATATTATATAATATTATAATTATTTTACATATTATATATATAAATATATTTTATATAAATAAATATATATTATAATATATTATTATTTTTTTACTTTATTTTATTTTAAATTTTCATATATATTTAAATATATTATTATAATTATATATTATAAAATAATATTATATAATAATATTATTTATTTTATATAAATATAGAATTTAATATATATATATATATATATATATATATATATATTTTAATATTAAAATTTTAAATATATTATAATATAAAAGTTTCAATTTAAACTTTAACTAAAAATGTAACCAATTAAATTAAATTTTAAAATTTTCCTTGTTTCCCTTTAAAAAACTTATAAATTATAATAAAAATATTTAATAAATATATAAAAAATTAAAAAAATAAAAAATTTTAAATTAAAAAAAATGAAAGTTTTTAATATTTAAAGGGCCGCGGTGGCAAAATTTTAGAATCGGACTCAAGACTGTCACGACGGAAAATCTGAGTTCGGGGGTTCGAGTCACGGCCCGGCGCGTTTTTTTCCCTTGGAAAGGAAAATTCACCTCATTGCCCCCTAGCCACTGGGGGCCAAGCCAGCCCAAGTCAGTGCCCCGGGTAAATAGAGATTTACTAAAAAAAAAAGGGTAAACCACCGAAAATTCCAGAAAAACTGGGGCCCTACCAAAGGCCATCCAAGGAAGAATCACCAAATAAAAACCCCCAATTATTCATAAGTACCCCGGGGGCCCTTTCAAGAACCATGACCTACCAAAAAGGGGGGAAGAAAGATTGTGGTAATTTTAAAATAGAAAAATTATTATAAAAAAAAAAAAGGTACAGGAAATTGTGGAAAGAATATAATACTACCCCAGAATAAAATGAAAATAAAATTTAAAGTTAGTGTAAGGCCTAGAATAAATATTTAAAGAAAAAAGCTTGTGTGTTAAAATATTTATATATATATATATATATATAGAATATATATATAATATATATATATTTAATATATGATATATTATTATATAATATATATATTTATATATAATTTTAAATTATATTTTTATATATTGTATATATATATTGTTATTAAAATATAAATAATATTATATAATTTTAATAATTATATATAAATATAATTTTGGGGGAATATATAGAAATTTTTAATATATTTTAAAAATAATAAATATTTATATATATGAGAATATATATAATATATAATAATAATAATATTAAAAAATATTATAAAATTTTAATATATTTTGTAAATATATATATATATAAGTATAATATTATTTATAATATATTTTTAAAAAATATATATTATATAAAAATTTTATATATATTGGGAAAAATATTTTTAATATATATATATATATATATTATATATATAATATAATTATAGTATATATAATAATATATTTTTTAATAATAAAATAAATAAAAATAATGATATTATATATTTTATATAAAATTAATATGTTATATAAATATTATATAATATAGATATTATATATAGATATATATATATTATTTTTATAGATATTTTATATATATTTTTATATATAATATATAATATAAAAATTATAAGAAAATTTTATATATATATATATTATATTTTATATGTATTATATATATATTATAATTTTATATAAAATTATATATTATATATATATTATTTTATTTTTTATTTTTATAAATTTTTATATTAAAATTATATATATATATATATAATTATATATATAATATAAAATTTATATATGGAAATTTTAATATTGTTATTTATAATAATATTATATATATATAATATTTTATATAAAATTATTTAAAAATTATTATATATATATATATATAATAATATATATTATATATTGGGTGTGGTTGTGGTTGTGGGGGGTGTGGGGTTTTGGGTGTGTGTGTGTGTGTGGGGTGTGTATATATTATATGTTACATCTTTTTTTGTTTGTTTTTTTCTGTTTTACAATACAAAAAGAAAAAAAATTAAAAATTAATTATGTTATACAGTTTACACGTTTTTTTTCTATACATAGTACTTTTATGTCATCATCTTTGGATTATATATTATAGTGACAGTTTTGCCGCAGGTTTTTTTGTAAACAAAATCAATACATGGGTTTTGGAATTATCAAATCTCCATTTTTTTTAATTTTCAGGGCCATGGGTTTGATAGTAACCAGTAAGGGCCTATAAGGGAGGGTCCATTGAAGGGCAGATTCCTCTTGCCTTTTGATATACAGATTATAGTCTGGGTTAGGTTAGGTTGTGCAGATACATAGCATCTTAAAATGGGAACCCAGGGAGGGGAAGGTCCAACTATTTGGCTAGGGACATTGCCCCAGCTTGTATTGACTGGTCACTCTTAACTTTTTTTGGTGTTTCTTATTTCAGACTGCAATGAGTGAGGATATAGACAAACATCATCCATCTGTGCATTGATCAGGTAAGACGGAAGGCAGTGACGTGTCTGTCTGATTTTTGAGTTGGGCACAATCACCAGAGTTTTGACAAGTAGTCTTGAGGTGCAGGGCATTTTCTTGTAACTGTTGAATCTGTTGTGCTAGTTGAAAGGGTTTTGCCTTTTGGGTTTTTGTTTTTTTCCCCCCCTCCTTTTTCTCTCTCTCTCTCCTCTCTCCTTTCTCTCTCTCCCTTCTCTCTTCTCTCTCTCCTCTTCTCTCTCTTTATCTCTCTCTCCTTTTTTCCCTCTCTCTCCCTCCCTCTCTCTCCCTCTCCCCCCCCTCTCTCTCTCTCTCTTTCTCTTTCTCTCTCTCTCTCTCTCCTCTCTCTCTCTCTCTCTCTCATTCTCTCTCTTCCCCTTTCCTTTTTTTCTCTTTTTCTCTCTCTTTCTCCCTCTTTTCCCTTTTTCCTTCTTTTTTTCCTTCTTTTTTTCTCCTCTCCTCTCTTCTCTCTCTCTCTCTCCTATCTCTCTCTCACTCTCTCCTCTTCTCCTCTCTCTCCTCTTCTCTCTCTCCTCTTTCTCTCTCTCTCTTTTTCCCCCCCCTCCCTCCCTCCCCCCCTCCCCCCTCCCTCTCCCCCCTCATTTATCTCTCTCTTCTCTCTCTCCACCTCCTTTTCCCCCCCTCCCTCCCTCCCTCCCTCCCCCCTCCTCCTCCCTCCCCCCCTCCCTCTCCCTCCCTCATTTATCTCTCTCTCTTTCTCTTTCTCTTTCTCTCTAATTTGCATACACTTCATAAACTACATGTCAAAATTTTATATGCATGCCACTTAAAAAAAACTAAAAATGCTTTAAGTGCTTTTATAGCCATAGCTTTTAATTTTGATTTTGATTTTATCATAACTAGATTCCAAAAGACTTGTGTGTGTGAGTGCATGTGTTTGTATGTATTTCCGATCACTTGAATGTACATCTCAAAGGTGCGAATATTCAAATGGCTTCCAACTACAAAAATACATGAACTTCTTTCAGAGTAGTTCTCAATGGTATTTCCAGTACCTGGTTCCACCTCCTTTGTCTTCATAAGGTAGAGCATCTCAGCAGTGGAATCTACAAGCCAGGGGCACAGGGAAACCTCACATTTACAACCCCTTGTTTTTTTTTTGCTTATTTAGTAAAGTAAATTGATTTTCTCAGTTTTCTTTGACTCACACATCAGTGGGTAACATTTTCCGTGACATGGAATCGTTCAGTAGCCCCACAATTCAGCTTACAACCCAGTCAGTAAGTGACTGGTGAGATGCATGACAGAAAAGTGAGGAGAGTTGCCATGTAGCTAGTGTGTCCCGACTTACTTTTTTTCATACCATTCTAAATGAAGCCATTCACACACACTTTCAGGTAAACATTCAAATGGCAGATAGTGTATGTATGCATGCATGGGTAATTAGTCCCAGCAATGGTTGTGGTCATTGTGTTCCAATAAATGCCAATAGATGTTGATTACAAATTGTTGGCAAGATGGAGCTTGGACTGGTTCCTTAATTAATGATATATCACCAGGGAGGTCTCCAGACTTGCTATCTCACAGATATGTAAATGGTGGAGATTCTAGGGGCCCAGCTTTACAAAACTTCTAAATCACTGGGGGTAACCCACGTTTAATTTTGGTGATGCTGTTGTCCCCAAAATGTTCAATTATTATAGGTATATCTTCCTTGTTTGTCAGCATGTTATTTTCTAGATCTCTATGTTATTCTTTCCTGGACAGTTACCCATGCATCCTTATATGTATAATTGCTTGTGTGCATGTGAGTCAGTGCAACAGAGAGAGAGAGAGAGAGAGAGAGAGAGAGAGAGAGAGAGAGAGAGAGAGAGAGAGAGAGAGAGAGAGAGAGGGAGGGAGGGAGGGAGGGTTGGGGGCTTTCATATGTGTGATTATATTCCATATATGTCAAAACATATACAGATATCAAAGAAATATTTACTGCAAGCTGATCTGACATGCACTGTATAGCAGATTACTACTAGTATATATTTGACCTGCAGCCCTTAGCATCACAAATATTTGTAATGTCTGAAACATCTTTAGTGCTTATGAAGAAAGAAAATTGTATTTACCTTTTTTCATATATAAGAATAAGTTCTGTATATTTTTGAGTTTGTAGATATCATGTTTATAACTCCAGATGTAATGATTATTTATGTCAAGTACACCATAATTTGTAGAGGTTGTATAGTAGTTTTTTGACTGTATGAAGCGATTTTTGTAAAACAGGTTATTACTGAAATATTCCCCCTTACATGCAGTGATGATATTTTGATTTAACTTTTTGAGAGTCAATATAGGTAGTAGTTTGATTCTGCTCTTGATTCTGAATATTCTTGCTTTAGATTCTATGTTGATGGAAGGGTGACAGCTTTTTTCCCCCTCATTTTTTTAAACACATATCAGTCATTATTTCTTTTCACTTATGTAGAAATTATTTTTGGCATTTGAAATAGTTGCTTGTAGCAGTAATGCATTGTTTTGTCATATTTAGAGTTGCTCAAGGCTTTATCAAATGCTCTAAAGTTCTGCTTTTAGGTAATTTTTGTTGAAATTGTACTTTTTGATAGTTCTGACACAATACTGACTTCGGTTTACATGGCACCATTACTTTAATCCGGTTTGGCAGTTTAAGTATAAAGGGATGGCCTATATATTTTCTATTAAGTCCTGTTAAAGTGGGAGCAGCTGTATTTGAGTCAAAATTCCAGATGGGTAGATGTCAGTTGATCATCTGAACACAGGGAAGGCAAAATGAGTAAAACTCGGATAAGCTATCAAATTCATCTTGATGTAGGAGTCCATGTCAGGTGTGGGTGCTAATTCTGAGTATATAATTACAGGTGCCACGTAACCCGACAGTCATGGCGCGGTGAGGTGGATAATGGAGTGAGGGCAGGGAGTGTTGTGGCACCTCAAGATGGACCACTTGGCCCCTACCTCGGGGGTCAATTGGTATACCAATTGTAATGCCTTTGGGGAGTTACTGGGAAATCCTCAGCTTGCTCCCATGGAACTGGGAGGGGTGGAGGTTAGTCGGCAGTTTATTCCGCAGTTGCACATGCACTATACCACACCACAGTTATCAACTGGGGGTGTGCATTATGTGCAGGATCCTCGTAGCCTTCATAGTCCTGTTGTTGATGAGACACAGGTTAGTCAAGATGAAACACAACCAACACTAAACTCTGGGCTTCAGCCAAGAGCACGCCCAGCTTTAGGGGAAAAGATTACGTGTCAAGAGTGTGGGGCCACTTTTGCTTGTGGAGCAAATCTAAGAAACCACATGAGAATACATACAGGAGAACGCCCTTATGTGTGTGAGGAATGTGGTTTGTCCTTCACACAACGCTCAAATTTACGAAGTCATAAACGTGTACATACCGGTGAACGGCCTTATATGTGTGGAATATGTGGTCAAACTTTTGCACGGTCTTCCCATCTACCAGGACACATGCGAACACACACTGGGGAAAAACCTTTCAATTGTCCCCAGTGTGGCCGATCATTTGCAACCAACCAGATTATGAAAAATCATATGAGGACACACACTGGGGAGAGACCCTTTGTGTGTGATGTTTGTGATGCCACTTTTGCTCAGAGTTCATGTCTAGCCACTCATAGGAAAATTCATACAGGTGAACGTAATTTCAAGTGTGGCCAGTGTGGAAAGGCATTTATATCAAGATCAGGCTTGCAGACACACGAGAGGGTCCATACTGGTGAAAAACCTTATAGATGTGTGAAGTGTGACAAGTCTTTCAAAACTTCCTCATACCTTTCCAAACATAAGCAGAAATATTGTGGCAACAATGGATATAAGAACAGGGTCCGACAGCCAGATGCAAAAAAGCCAGGTCGTAAGCCAGGAAGCAACAAAAAAGGGGGCAATAAGGCAGCAAGCAACAAAAGGATTAGTAAGTCGAGAAAGGCTGCAAAGTCGCCTGCAAGACCAGTAAAGAGAAACAGACCCAAACGTCTGCAGAGAACAAGAAGGTATGTAGATAGTGAGTCAGAGGTTGAAGGAATAGATGAACTGACTGCTGTTGACCAGTTAGATGAATCTGAATCCTCTTTGGTGAAGAAGAAGAAGTAGTAAATCACTAGAGATGAGCACAAAGGAGGAACATGAGAATGAGAAGCTAGATACAGTTGCTGAGACAAATGAACAGCAACAAGACCAGGAAGATTCTTTGGCTTTTGAGGATAATGACAGAGAGTATGATGAAAGCTGGCATGCTATAGATAGAAAGTTCCCAGAAGATATGGAAACATATGGAGATGAGGAGATGAAACCCTATGAAGATAGCAGTTTTGATCTTCAGGAATCTCATACACAAATTCCTCAGGTTCACGATCAGCTCCTACTAGCAAAAGGTATGAATAACCTCAAGGAAGAGCTAGAGCAGGGATTCCCCGAAGCTTCTCCCCACACAAGAGTAACTCTGGAAGGGCATCCACCTCCGTTGGCAGCTGTACATGACCAGATCTCAGACATGCTTCCTCCTGATGCCATCCAAGCCACAGAGGATCAGCAGCTTATATATGTTCCTAGAAAGAGTTCAACTGCTTGGTATTCTAGAAATTTTGTATAATGAAATATTTCATACTACAAATCTGCTCAAAAAATAAAGTTATTTGTAGGAATTTTTTCTTTCTATTTTTAAAAGAAGTGAAATTTTGATGTACAAATGTTTTAGTGTTTGAATTTCACAATCAAAGTTTTATACTTGGTATTTTTTATACAGCTGATGCCTAATACCTAGAGATAATTATTTTTTCATATGATGTACTGGTAACTGCAAATAAGGTGAAAGTACTAATAAGGAGAGGTTTAATGTGTAAATAGAACAGGGAGTAAAATGACTAATAGCAAGTATTTTAAGAATTGTTTGAAATTTTGATGAAGAAGCATTTGCTCACTGAACTGTTTGAAATGTGAAATGAATGTTATAAAAATCAGTTCAAAATGCCTCTAGTTTTATTTAATATAAATGTAGCACTTGATTTTAATGTTGGATATATTTTTAATACAATTAATGAAATTTCTTTTGAGTTTTAATGAACCTAAAAATAAGGTAATGATTTGTTTTGCCCCACATCCCCACCCCCTTTCTCTCTCTCTCTCTCTCTCTCTCTCTCTCTCTCTCTCTCTCTCTCTCTCTCTCTCTCTCTCCTCTCTCCCTCTCCCTCCTCCTTCTCCTCCCTCCCTCCCTCCCTCTCCCTCCCTCTCTCCTCCTCTCTCTCTCTCTCCTCTCTCTCTCTCTCTCTCCTCTCTCTCTCTCTCTCTCTCTCTCTCTCTCTCTCTCTCTCTCTCTCCTCTCTCTCTCTCTCTCTCTCTCCCTCTCTCTCTCTCTCCTCTCTCTCTCTCTCCTCTCTCTCTCTCCTCCTCTCCTCCCTCCCTCCCTCCTCCCTCCCTCCCTCCTCCTCCCTCCCTCCTCCCTCCCTCTCCTCCCTCCCTCCCTCTCCTCCTCCCCTCTCTCTCATGTCTCCTCTAATAAACATTGATTAGATGGTTGATATTACCAATGAATGGGAATTTATAGAAACTAAGAAACATATTTCTCTGTTTATAGTATTCTAGACACCAGAGGAAGATTTTTTTATTGTTATTACAAAGGAATCTTTGAATTGCCTTAGCAAGTGCAGTTATACTCTCCTTTATATGCATCAGCAATAAATACATGTCTAAAATCTTCAGACACCACAGATTTTAACAAAGACAATGTAAGTTACAGTGCAGAATGTGCATATCTTTTTTTTTTTTTTGCAAGGCAAAATTATTCTGTATAGTTGTTTAATTTTCTCTGTATTAGATTTGTTGGTATCTTTATGCAATATGCAAGTCTAAGGAATGAGTGACATTTCAAGATATTTCAAGATTTTTTTTTTCCATTCCCTTAGCATCTTGCTCCAATTTCTAGACTGTATTTGGTAGTTTATTAGACATTCATACAAGCATGCCTACTGTATTGTAAATAGAAATAATGTTTTAGCTTTTCCTTTGTATAGACTGTTGATAACCTCTTTTTATGCCATCCTTTATAAGAAAACTGTTCACCCTTTGTGCATGAAATTCAGTCCATTGCTAGAAAGAGTGGTTAATATTTAACTAGGCATATTCAGACTCCTTCATAAAGTTATGTACACTGAATCAAGTTTCCAAAAGAGGTAAGGAAATATCCTAGCTAGATTTTGCCTGTCTAAAAGTTGATTACAACTCTGAAAATGAATGAGACGTGAATAATGTTACAGCAGAGCTGACTGTATGTAAGTGAATGTTTAACCTTCTCATTGTTTTCAGGGCAGCTTCATAAAATCCTAGTCCTGGGGTAACAGCAGCTCCCATGTGACAGCAGAAGGTAAATACCAATTCTTGTTACACAGTGTAGAGCATGTTGGAATTGAAAAATAGTCCAGACATTCTAGTATTCATTGAAATATTTACTTGTACTTCTTTTTTATGTTATTTTTATAGTATTTTTGATAAGTAAAAACAAGATCAGTGAATTTGTCAAGTGAATATTAAGGTAACACATGCACACTCACACTCACTCACTCACTCACTCACTCACTCACTCACTCACACACACACCACACACACACACACACACACACACACACACAACACACACACACACACACGCAGACACACACACACACACGCAGACACACACACACATGCAGACACACACACACATGCAGACACACACACACGCAGACACATGCAGACACACACATACACAAGCAAACACACGTGCACATGCACACACAAGCACACACACACACTTTTTTTTATGTTATTTGTATAGTATTTTTGATAAGTAAAAATAAGTAAAGATCAGTGAATTTATCAAGTGAATATTAAGGTAACACATACACACACATACACACACTCATACACACATGCACTTGTACACATACATTTACTCACTCACTCACTCACTCACTCACACAGACACACAGTAATACGCAGCACACAACACACAACAAAAGATCACACAAGAATCACACACAGCAGATACACACATCACAAGCGACACACCCACACTCACCAAGCCACACCATGCACACAATGCGCACCTGCACACACACATCACACACTGCACCCCACACACACAAAACTCAAGGCATATAACATTCACTAAAAAAATTATATATAATAACATACAGATGTGTCCAGTTTGATGCAGGACGTAATGTAAGTGCAGACTGTGAGCGGCATGCGTTGTGTCTGGCGCACATTGTGGTTGTATGAGCGCATCGTTGCGTAGTGCGTTACAATATGCATCACATATCACACACATACATATGCAAATCAATCTACATACTACAACATAATGACACAACATTATGCACATCCCATATCTCTAAGATTCAATAATATATATTCATTTGTATATTATATTTTTATATATATATATATATATATATATATATATATATATATATATATATATATATATATATATATATATATGAACACATACATATACAAAGTGGATCATTGAGTCTTAGAGATTTGAAGGCACTATAAAAGCCCTGCT
>NC_051395.1:49329295-49334295 GCF_015228065.2 Penaeus monodon | reverse complement strand
GGAATGTGTTTAGAATGATACTTGTTACATGGGTGATCGAAAAATAAATATTCTTTCTGAAATGCTTGCCAATTATGTTATATGATATGTTCATTGTGAAGTGGACTTGACAACAGAAAGTGCTTGAAAATGTTTGACTAAAAATAAAGATTCTTTAAAGCTTTCTTACAGTGCATAGGAACATGGATCACCTTGGAGGAACTAGCGTTGGGTGGTACAACTGGGAACTTGTAACCAATAAGGTTCAGGTGGACCTTATGAATGCAGATGTTGTCCACCAGATAAATCATCCTGTGCAAGCATCTTATGGAACTCCACAACATGTGTCTGTCCAGCTTGCAGTACCACAAGCTCCTCGTTCTAATCATGCAGTCAGTTTAGAATCTACTAATACTACAAATACCCCAAAGCCTCCAGGCCCACGGCCTCCAAGAGGCCGCCATGCCCATGGAGAGCGTGTAGCATGTCATGAGTGTGGTAAAACATATGCATGTAATGCAAATCTACGAGACCACATGAGGATACATACCGGTGAAAGGCCCTTCTCTTGTGATGAATGTGGGATGACTTTCACACAGAGATCAAATCTCCGCATGCACAAACGTGTCCATACTGGTGAACGACCATACATGTGTGGTGTGTGTGGGAAAACATTTTCTAGGTCATCTCACCTACCTGGCCACATGCGACAGCACACAGGAGAAAAGCCTTACACGTGTGAAGAGTGCGGACAAACCTTTACCACAAGCCAGAGTATGAAGAATCATAAGCGCATTCATACAGGAGAGAAACCATATGTTTGTGATGTTTGTGATGCTGCCTTTACTCAAAGTTCCACTCTGTCCACTCATAAGAAATCGCACACTGGAGATAAGCCTTTCAAATGTGATATATGTAATAAAAGGTTCATTTTCCGATCTGGTTTAAATGAACACATGATAGTACATAGTAGAGATAAACCATACCAGTGTGACCAGTGCCACAAGAGATTCAAATACTCTAATTATTTGTCAAAGCATAAAAAAAAGTATTGCGGTAATGATGGCTATCGCAAGAGGTGGCAGAAGTCTGGGGTAAAGAAGCCATCAGGAAGAAGATCAGGTGGGTTTCGCAAAGCTTCATCTTCTCTAAGAGTAACTACATCACATACCCTAGATGATGATCAAGGTGATGATGATGAGGTTATATCACTTCATGAAGAGGAGGAGGAGGAGGAAGAGGAACAGAGACAGGAGCAACAGCGAAGAAGCAGGATATCTCGTTACGAAAAGAGGAAGGAGAAGATTCCTTTACATATTTCTGATGATGGCGATTGGAAAAAGGCTTGGATAAAGCAAGGATATAAGTAGAAAACTGATGAAATTGGTCCCACTTTATCACATGTGCATTACATCTGTACATTCATGCCTTTGTGTGAAAATATTTGAGTTCTAATGATTATATGCTTTAATTGTATAGATAGAAAGTTATTCCAGATTAATTGTAAGATATTTCTTTGAAATCTCCATATATTTAGCATTCCAGATAAGTAGGCATCTTTTTTCATATTGGTGCATTGTATATTCCAGGCCACTGCTTGGCCATTTTAATTGCAATAGGCTAATTTATATGTGATAAATGGTTTACAAGCCATTAGACTTCCAAAAAATGGAGGATAAATTAACTTTCCTATGTAATACTGTGTATCTATAAAAAACAGGCTTTTTGCCATATAATGGTCATGAAGCCAAATGAGACATACAAATAAATATAAAGAGTATGTGAGTGATTAAAATGATATTTGAGTGTTTTTTTGTATATCTTCTCCTGAAATACAGCTGAACTTACTCATTCAATGATTACTTCTTTGAAGCACACACACAAAAAAATTGTTCATCTAATTCATGCATCTTAATAAGTGAAGCAGCTTTAACTTGCATTATCCTGCACTAACACAATATAACTGATGTTTATATATCTGGCAAAAACTACAGAAACATAAAAGGTTTGTTGCAAACCATATGTAGGCAGGAAAAAATTAACACGTCTCTTTAAGAAGGCATTTGGAATATAAATATTCAAAGTTCTCAAAAAGTAAATGGATCTCGACTCTTTCAGTATAATTTAATTAAATATTTGTCTATCAGTTGATAATGTTCTGTAGCACAGTAGTACTGGTACACTGCTACAATGTATACTGTTAAGAAAATAAGTAAGCAAGGAGAGTTTCAGGGCAGTCAGTAAAAGAGAGAAAAAATACAAAAACACAAAAGCAGACAACAATTGCTACCACTAGAGCCACATATCACCTCTCTCTCTCTCTCTCTCTCTCTCTCTCTCTCTCTCTCTCTCTCTCTCTCTCTCTCTCTCTCTCTCTCTCTCTCTCTCTCTCTCTCTCTCTCTCTCTCTCTCTCTCTCTCTCTCTCTCTCTCTCTCTCTCTCTCTCTCTCTCTCTCTCTCTCTCTCTCTCTCTCTCTCTCTCTCTCTCCTCTCCCCATCCCCCTCCTGTCCTACATTCAATTCAGGGTAGTCAGTAAAATAGAGAAAAAGTGCAAAAATGCAAAAGCAGACAAGAAATGCTACCACCATAGCCCATCTCTCTCTCTCTCTCTCTCTCTCTCTCTCTCTCTCTCTCTCTCTCTCTCTCTCTCTCTCTCTCTCTCTCTCTCTCTCTCTCTCTCTCTCTCTCTCTCTCTCTCTCTCTCTCTCTCTCTCTCTCTCTCTCTCTCTCTCTCTCTCTCCTCATGCCCCTCCTGTCCCTCCCTCTCCTTCTCCCTCTCCCTCTCTCTGCTATATGTTCATAAATTTCAAGTGATATCAGCACTTTGTATTGCATTTATTTAATAGTGCTATCTTCTGTGATAATTTATTTTGTTTGTCTCAGTAATTTATATGAGTCTTATATACTTCTTTTCTTTTTGCAGGAAGAGGAAGGAAGAAGCTTCTCATAAAAATGATTTGAATTGCCAACAAGTATCAAGATGGAGCAGTTCCAGCGTGCCCACATGGTGGCTCCAGCAGCTTCCACAGCCACTGCACCAACTTCCACAATGAGTGCATATACCTACAGTGGATTAGAAGAGTTCCTGGTGCCTGCTCCTGTTCAAGTTGACATTGGGAACAATGTTGCAAGACAAATAAGTCAACAGATACAACATGTGCAATTCACAAGTGTTTCACAGATGCAGCCAGTACAGTTAACGGCTACTACCACTAACCCCTCATCAAGAACTTCCCAAAGTCCGGCATTAGGAACACATGTAGGAACGTCTGTTGAACCTCCACCACCAGCAAAGTCTTCATCTAGATCACGTGTAAGAAGTGGTACTGGAGAGCGTGTCGTTTGCCCAGAATGTGGGAAATCTCTAGCATGTGGACCAAATCTCACTGAACACATGCGCACACATACTGGAGAACGTCCGTTTGTTTGTCATGAGTGTGGGGCTTCCTTTGCTGCAAAATCAAATCTTAGAACTCATAAACGATTACATACAGGTGAAAGACCATACATGTGTGGTGTTTGTGGTAAAACTTTTTCACAAAGTTCTCATTTGCCAAGTCACATGCGAGTTCACACTGGGGAAAGACCATATGAGTGTCCTGAGTGTCCTAAATCATTTTCATCTAGCACAACCTTGAGAAATCATCTTCGTATACATAGAGGAGATTGCCCATTTAAATGTGAGTACTGTGGTAGAGGATTTGTGTGTAAATCTTGGCTTCAAGATCACTATAAGGTACATACTGGAGAAAAACCTTTTCAGTGTGACATTTGTAATAAGTGGTTTAAAGATAAATCATATATAACTAAACACAAAATGAAATATTGTGGCAATGATGGCTATAAGAAGAGATGGAGACGTCCAGGAGTAAAGAAGCCACCAGGGAGAAAACCAGGTGGAATAGCAAAGGCCAAAGTATATGAGGAAGAGGATGCTGACCAACCAAAGCGTCCAAGAGGACGTCCAAAAGGGTCAAAAAACAAAAGGGGAAGGAAACGGAAACCAGTAAATGTGAGGAAAAAACGGAGTAATGCAGCAACAGATTCTGACGCTGAATTTGAAGAGATGCTACAAGAACATGAGTCAGAAAGACCTGAGGGAAGCAATTCAGAAAAGCTAGAAGTTGATTGTGATGGTAAAGAAAGGCAGCAATTGTTAGATTCAGACAAACATGAATTTTTAGATTCTGAAAGACAGGAATTACTTGAAGCAGAGAGGCATGATATGCTTGAAATAGAAAAACAAGAAATACTCAGTTCAGAAGTAGATGGCACTACCTCCATTCAGGAAGAATCTTCAGTTGAAGATGTTAAGGGATCTTATTTACAACTAAATGCTATCAGACTAAGTGACACACACCAGCATGAGGACCCTCGGCAAGATCACCGACAGGAGCAGAAACACCACCATTACCAGCAGCAGTATCAGTTTGAAGCCTCTGCTGATCAGTCAACATCAGAAACTCATTCTGGCAAGAACAGTGACTCACTCTCCATACAACATATTCCTATGGTGCAGCTACATGTACACATGCCCCATACTTCACTACCAACTCATGTTCAGCAAACACACATGCAGCAGAATCATGTCCATCAGTCAATTCCTCAACCTCAAAACCTTGTGCAGCCACAAAACCTCACACAGTCCCAGAATCTTGTGCAACCCCAAAACCTTGTCCAACCTCAAAATCTTGTACAGCCACAAAATCTTGTTCAGCCTCAGAACTTAGTGCAGCCCCAGAATCTTGTTCAACCACAAAATCTATCTCAGTCAGAAAGCCTGAATCAACCACAAAATCTATCACAACCACAAAATCATTCTCAGCCTCATAATCTCTCACTATCTCAGAGTCTTTCTCAGCCGCAAAACCTTTCTCTGACTCCAAAATTAGTTCAGTCCCATAGCATGCATCAGCCCCAAAACTTGTCACAGCCCCAAAATCTTGCTCAGCCACAAAATTTATCCCAGCCACAAAATCTTTCTCAGTCCCATAGCCTGTCGCAAACTCAATCAATGTCA
>NC_051395.1:49309295-49319295 GCF_015228065.2 Penaeus monodon | reverse complement strand
GAGGAGAACTTTTATTTTGATGTTAAAAATGCACTTGAGACTTTGACGTTGAGGCTTCATGGTGGAGGAGTGAGTGGGGAGGACCTCAATGAAGCCAAGGGTTATGTTTTCTAGTATTTAACATTTATTCCTCTGTTCTTCGGGGGTTTCGACTCATTTTTCGACGGGAAGGCCTTCGTCTCGGATGAAACAAGGTTCAGAATTGGTGCTAATTGCCAGAAATAAAGTGAATTAATTGAATGGCATGACACCTGATGTTGGTCTCTCCATAAATTGTTGTGGGAAAAGAAAGTTAACGGGAATGATTACTCCTTGTGTAAGGATACCTCTTTTGAATTACTTGTATGGTCCTACATATTCATAGACAGGTGGACGGGCTTGCTCAAGCATCTTGTGTCAAAAGATATTTTAATATTGTTGAGCATGTAATCATCAGATATTCTTAAGCAGTACATGAATATTTATATTTATACATTTGTGTGTGTGGAGGTAAACTGATTTCATAAAGAATAGTCTAATGAAGGGTATTCTTATTACGTAGATCACATATTAGTATAGCAGTAGTTCTTTTACTGAAAGGAAAAAGGATTCTTCATGAGTGAGAGACTGCAGAGTTGCTTCTTGAAAAAATACTAATGTAAAATGTGAATACATTTTACTGATTCATATTAAATACCATGTTTAAGGTAAATGTTTGAGATAAAACTGAATATCATGGAAAAAAAAGACATGTATCATGTAAATCCACCACTGCTGTTGTCTCAACCATTTGAACTCTGCTAAAGGCAAATAAACCTCTTTTAATTATGCTCTGGCAGCATATCGTCTATTGAGAACCACATCAACCTATATCCTCTGCTATTTATATGGAGGTATTTTACCCATGAAACAGAACTTAGTGACCAAGGTCTTGCTTCATAGTCTAATTTTAACATTTTTGAAACTTGCTAACATTCAGGCAAGTTAGATTTCCGTATTTAATGATAATCTTGACCTCCCTGGTCAATTTTCGTGTCATGTACACATGGAGGTTTGTTGAAGCAAGAGGTTATAGCATTGCATGGTGCCTAGACCTATGGTCCATGATGAATAAATATCTGTGCTGTTGAATAAAACTTGTTAGAAGCTAAATTCTTCCAAGGAAAAATACAGTATTGGAAAATTTAGATTATGATTTTGTCTACATTTTAGTATAATCTTGATTTTCTTTGTGGAATTCATTGTGTCTAATATTTTGCAGTTTGCATTCTAGACATTGAGCTGACTGATCCCTTACTGAAGGATCAAAGATGGTCTTGCTAGCACTGAATACTTAACTACATTTTCTCAGATACTACACTGACAGAATGTACTGCAATATTTGTTTCTCTCTTTGCTACCATTTTTATTTTATCTCTACCACATAATGCCCTATCCAACAGTCTTCATAGGCTAAGATTGTAAAGAGATGAGAGAGAGAAGTTTGTGAATTGTTTTTGTAGAATGCCTTCTACCCATGTATACTAATACCATCATAGTGTAGATGCTGCATGTGGACTAGGTGTTAATCTTGAAAGATCTTTTTAGATGTGAAACACAATCTCCTTAATTCATCAGGATTCAAGTTAAGAGAGGAAAAATGAATTGAATACTGATTTTCTCTCACAAAAAAAAGAAAAGGGTTAATAGAAATGTATTGCAAAACAATTTTACTTCCAGAAATAGATTTGTATGTTAGCAGCTTTACTGAAAAGAATGGCAGGTGTATATAACTGTCTTGTTAATGTGTGGTGAAGAGAGAGGGTGTGTGTGAATAAGTGAATGAGATGTATTTGCCATGTTGCTCAGATTTTGGTCAATTTAATTCAAAACTTTTTTGTTTGCCCTCAACCTTGGATCTTTTTCATTCAATTTACATAACCCTTTTTTATCTTTGCAAGAATCCCTATGTATACTTTGGCAACTGGCTCAGAGATAACATGATCTGTCGTGCCTTTCAGTTATATCACTACAAATAATGACTAAATAGAAAGTTATCATTAATATTATTATTATTTTTGTTTTTTTCTAGAGGAGGTAATATTTCAAATGCATATAGACATCCTTACAAAACCTTCAGTTTGAATTCCCTTTTAACCTGAATAATGGCCATATACAAGATAATATTTCAGAAAGAAAAGAACTTATAGATTTAGATTAGTAAGGGTATTTAGGTTGGCTGTTTATCAGTAAATATATATTTTTTGTGTATGTGTGTATTTTACATAATGTTGTGATGGACTGTACTTTCTAATTACAAATACATAATAAACACCCTCTATTTCTCTCTTCCATTCCCCCTTTATACTCTCTCTCTCTCTCTCTCTCTCTCTCTCTCTCTCTCTCTCTCTCTCTCTCTCTCTCTCTCTCTCTCTCTCTCCCTCTCCTCTCTCCTCTCTCTCTCTCTCTCCCTCTCTCCCTCCCTCCCTCCCTCCCTCCCTCCCTCCCTCCCTCCCTCTCCCTCCCTCCTTCCCTCCCTCCCTCTCTCCACTCTCTCTCCCTCCTTCCCGCTCTCCACTCTCTCCCCCCCCCCCCTTTCACCTCTCCCTCCCCACTATATCTCTCTCCTTTATAGTTTTCATGGTACAACAGAGACAGAACTGAAAAATAAGAAGATTAACGATGTTCATATTGCATTTTAATAGGCTTATAATAAAACCAGCAGTTTTGACTATTTTATAATTCAAAAGAACTTGGAAAAACCATAGATGAACTGGTGTAACTTTCTCCCCCGCTCTTTCCTCTCTCTCTTTTTCTGCCTTATTGTTTGTAGAAAAAAAGGACAGATCTAGAAAAGTGCACTGCCCAGGAATGGATATTTCATGGAAGTCAGTATATATGAATTAATTTGCAATAGGAACTGATAAACTATACCAGTGAATGTTGGACCTTACATTTCAGGCTCAATATCAAGTGTTGTGACAATCTGTCAAGTGTTCTGTACTATAGAAGATGACTTGCTATTAAGAATGTTCTTGCCTACTATTTACATATTTTTTGAGTGGAGTTATACACATTATGGAACATGTGTTGTTTTGTGATACTGTATATAACATGAACTGCACTTACTGAGAACTGAATTTTAGTTATTAAAAAGCGTATGAAAATACATATGTAATAAAAACCAAGTGATTACATAAAATGTGGAAAACATAAAACATAGATAATTTGCATCATAATTTGTTTAATGCTGATTTAGATGCATTGAATCTAAGTGAGATGGTGATAAGACCCCCTACAAATAATGTGCCCTGAAAATATGGCACGAGGACCAAACGCTTAGATAGGATCGACAGAATATCTTAGAGCGTCCTATTTTCAGCAACCCAGGTCCCCGCCTTTGAAGTCATTTCTTATTATCACTGCGAATAAGGAAGATGTACCCCGTTAGCAGAGGGAAACTTGAGGTATGTATCCTTTTATAGTTTTGATATCGCTCTTTCAAGTAAGGGGTATCTGGGTTGTTTGAAAAGTCAGGATGCGAACTTTTTCAAGTCTACAAAAGATTCCAAACCGCTCTGAAGCTCCTATTATCAATAGCAAAAATTAGCTCGTCAGTAGAGCATTGTCTTGAGTAATAGTGCTAAGTTTGATATATAACAGACACAAGCTCTGCTCATTTAATTTTGCAGATGAAGTGAGAGGAGCAGGGGCCCTAGAGTGGAGTGTCACCATGTGTCAGCATTTAATCCTGAATAAGCAAATTGGAAGCCAGCATCAGAAACAACCTGATATCCCATACTTGTGAAGCAAAAACTCAAATAAAATGTATATGAAATAACCTTTGTCTTCTATATCCCTTACCAGTAATTCCATGTGTTGAGCCTGTTTTGAATAAGGTTTTATTTTATTTATTTATTTTTTATTTATTTTTTTTCTTATTTATTTTTTATTTATTTATTTATTTATTTATTTTATTTTTTGCATGATCTGTGGCCTTTTTTATTATTATCTTTAGCTTTTCTCCTTTTTTTCCATATCTGTGGCAGTGTGCTTGAGATTAGGATTACAGTGTGAAGTATTTTCTTGTACCCTAATTGATGTCCTTTTCTTTTTTCTTTTTACAGATATGTAGCCAACAAGGAAAGACCTGCTGGGAAGAATTTTATCTTGTAACAATACTGACCATTGGCAAGATTCAAGATGGAGCAAAGTCAAAATACATCGGGTATGATGTGGTACAACTGCAATACAGTTGATGGCTTTATTACCTCAAATGCACCAGTTCAAGTTGAAATAGGCACTGTTGATATTGCAAGACAAATCAATCAGCAAGTGCAGTTGCAGTATGGGAGTCTTCAAGCAGTTCCTGCCCAGCCTCAACATCAGATCATTGTGGCCCATCATCCACAGCACCATCCTCCTCCTCCAACACCTGAACCTCCTGTTACTCCCAAACCACCCAAACCTCGTGCCAGGCCAGCAAATGGTGAGCGGGTTCCGTGTGCAGAGTGTGGGAAAGACATTCTCCTGTAATGCCAATTTGCGAGATCACATGAGGTTGCATACTGGTGAGAGACCATTTAGCTGTAGTGAGTGTGGAATGTCATTTGCTCAGCGTTCTAATTGGAGGTTACATAAACGTGTTCATACGGGGGAGAGACCTTACATGTGTGGCATATGTGGAAAAACTTTCTCGCGTAGCTCCCATTTACCAGGTCACATGAGAGTTCATACAGGGGAAAGACCATATTCCTGTGAACATTGTGACCATGCTTTTGCATCTGCTCAAGCACTTAAAAATCATGCTCGTACTCATACTGGAGAGAAGCCATTTGTATGTGAATATTGTCAGACTGCTTTCACACACAGTTCATCGTTATCTTCACATAAGAAAAGGTGTACTGGTGAAAAGAGAAAACGTGGTAGACCATTAGGAAGTGGTAGAAAAGCTTACCGGAAAAAACCCACTGGAAGACCTCGGGGAAGACCAAGGAAGAAAGTCAGGTATGGAAAGAGAGGTCGAAGGAAGAATCCTGTAAATGAAGATGCAGCCATAGATTCAAAAGAAGGAGCAAAAACACTGATTAAGGCTGAGATCCATGCTGACAGCAATGACGATGCTCAAGGGGCTGGACAACCAACCATTCAGGCAAAGGAAGAGCTTGAAGAAATACCAACTGTTGAAATTGATCCAGAGTCCATAAATGTGGAGCATGGTGCTTTGGATACTGATCCATTAGCACTAGATGAAACAATGTCACATGAGGAGGTTCTTAATCAAGAAAGTATACCTCAGGAAAACCATCTCACCCATGAAATGGTGCGAGCTGAAGAAGTAGTGTCTGTTGCAGTGGCGTCAGCTGGACTAGAGGAAACGACTGATTTGCATCAAGAGGCAGCAGTTGCTATGGCTGCATTGCATGAGGGAGCAGCACTTAACTTAGCTCATCACCAGCTGCCTCAAGAATCCTATGTTGAAAGAGATGCTTCTCATACTATGTGGTACCCAAAACAACCTTATTAAGTTGTGTGATTGTCTTATGCAGATATCTTCAACATAATTTTTTCCCCCCAACTTAATCTTTTCTTTTCATTTAGTAATTTTCACCTTGAATAATAGATATTGGCATGATTTCTTTCACTGACCCATATCCCACAATGTGGTGGTAATGACCAAACATGAAGTGGTCGTGGAATTCCAGAAAAAAAAAAAATGTCATTTAGTGTATGATTCACTGTTCCATATGGAACACATGGTTTTACTTTTAATATTATTTTTGTACTGAACTAATAACTGCTTATGTATTTTGTAGGCAAGTTTCACAATGAACATCAGGAGGAAATGCCTTGTAAATCGTTGAACTTTTATAGAACTTTATATGTATATATATATGTATATTTTTTTGTGATCCTTGTAAAGCTTGAAAGAAAGAAAAAATTGTTATATGATTTATGCAAGTTCATTACTTCCACATTGTGAAACTATTGCTCGTTCAGTTATTTTAGTATATAAGAAAGGCAAATAAGATTTTACTCCTGACCAATCAACTGTTGTACAGTGAGGAAAAAGATATTGGATTTAGTTGAATTGTAGTAAATCACTTCTTATATGCGGTCCTCATCATAACAATTACTGTTAAATATTGATATTTCAGATATACAAAAGGTTATTGTTTAAAAGCTGAATATGTAGTTTCTCACTTCTGTCATAATAAATCTTGAGAATTTTTTGCTTAAGTTTTCCATTCCATAGAAATATACATATATATTTTTTTTTATCCATCTTAAGTGGGCAGAGTTTAGAAAAGATACGGAAATTGGCTATCATATTTACTAGTATTATGAACATGTGATTGTTATCTTCATATAATGATTAGGTTTTTCTATCTTTCCTTCTTTGTTATTCATGTTCCTTTCTTCATTCTCAGTTGTCGTCCTTTCCCACGGAAGAGCAAGACATGGTTACTCCTCTGCTCATCTCTTTCTCTCTCTCCTTTACCCTTTCACTCACTCACGCTCTCTTACCCGTTTGCTCTCTCTCTCTCTCTCTTACCCCTTTGCTCTCTCTCTCTCTCTCTCTCTCTCTCTCTCCTCTCTCTCTCTCCTCTCTCTCTCTCTCTCTCTCTCTCTCTCTCTTCTCTCCCCCCCCCCCCCCCCCTTCTTTCTCTCTTTTGTTCATGTGGAGTGTAAACGAGTGCTAATTGCAGTTAGGCAGAATCAGTTTTATTTTCAAGTTTATTTTTAGGTATTTACATTAGAAAACAAGCTCTTTTTTTTCCATTTATAGAGAGTTTGAAGCATCAATTTTAAGAGCTCCAGTTCAGTTTAGATAAAAATGGATGGTGTGGAGTTCAAAAGTCATCTTAGGCACTGCTAGAATTGTGGCATTACTGCGAGTGATGATTTAAGGGGCCTGGAATTGCTGCAAAAATCAAGCTAAATTCATCATCAACCTCTTCCCTTCACCCCCATCCTTTCCTACCTTCCTACCCCTTCTTCCCTTCCTCCTTTCCCTTTGCCTCTTTCCTACCTTCCATCTTTCACCTCTCCCCTCTCTCTTTCTCTCTTCTCCTTACCTCTCCTTATTGCCTGCCTTCCCTCTTATTATCCCCCATCTTCTCTTTCCTTCCTCCTCCTACCCTCTTATCTTCTCACTTTCAACCATTCGTCTACTTCCTCTATTTCTCCCCCCTTCCAGCTCTCTCCTTCTCCACCTCCTATCTCCATTCCATTTCTCCCCTCTTCCTCTTCTTTACCCTCTCAACTTTCTCCTGTCTCTTCTTGCCCGCTTCCTCCTATCTCCTACCTCCCCTCTCCCTTATATCTCCTTTCCTCTTTCCTATCTCTCCCCTTCCTCCTGTCTCGTCTCCCCCCTTCTTCCTACCTCCACTTTCTCCTTTCACCTATCTCCTCTCTCCCTTTCCTCCTATCTCCTATCTCCTCTCTCCCTTTCCTCATATCTCCTATCTCCTTGCTCCCTCTCTCCCTTTTCTATTCTTTTCTCCCCCTCTCCTCTCTACACTCTTATATCCCTCTCCTTCTCATTCCCCCTCACTTGCACTCTCACTTTGTGTGTATGCACATCCATGCACAGGCCTGTGTTTCTGCTTCCCCCCATCCTCTGCCCTCATCCCTCTGCAGAGAACTTAGACCAACCTCCCAGTAGAATATTGCTTGATATTCGAAAAAAAAATCAAGTTTATCTTGCATGCAGAAAGTTCTGTTACAGTATTTATTTATGTATTTGTTTGCATTGAAAGCTTAGACTATATTTGGCTTGTTGATTTATTTTTCTTACTGTTATTGTACTTACTGCAAATATTATATTATATTGTTCATAAAGAGATAAAAGAGCATAGAATGGTTTTAGATGAGACAAAGATAACCCAAGGAAGGGTTAGTTAACTCAAACTATATACTTCCACTAGTAATGATGATATCACCAGATATTAACATAAGCACTAATGAATATTAGTGAGGGGTAGGCTGGATTTATTTTCTCAGTATATATGTACTAAGAGGGTTTCTGTCATTCATTCTTCCTTTTTTCCATTTTTCTTTATTTTCTTTTTCTTATCTCTGCTTTCCCATTTTTTCTCTCCTGTCCATGGTTCATTTCTGTTTATCAACTCACCCCATTTGCCTGCGCTTTTACCACCTCACTTTTCTTTCCCTTCTATTTTCTCTAGTCTGGCTTGAATCCCCTTGCTATAATTTCTTTCTGGATGGTGCTAGTGCAATAGGAAAGTTTTGATAACCATGTGAATGAACTTGCCCCAAATATAATATGGCTGAATGATGATGAATAAATCTTGAATAAAATGCTGATTATGATAAACAGCAATAATAATAATAATATTGAAGATGATGATGATAAATTGATAATATAACAATAGTAATATGATAGTAATACATCTTGAAAAGTCAGAATATTCATTAACAAAAATAGTTGAGATAATTATCTAGATGAATGAAGAGCCGACCAGTGCAGTTCATACTCTTTCTATATATTTGTATTTATGTATAATTCAGTGCTTATTTTTTATATAATAAATATGATATATTAGCCTCAGGATGTATCATTATAGCAGGTAAGTGAATAATTTGAGATTTCCCATAATGTATATTTCAAGGTAATACCTAATGCCTGCTCTTTAAAATCAGTTGATACCCCACTGACTGGTACAGGGTCCTGTGGTTCTGTAATCATTAATTTTGAAGAAAATCAGGCTGAAACCACTGACAAGAAGGAATTGTGATGAGAGCAAATCATACCAACTATGAAATAAAATTAACTGCTAAACCCTGAGACTGGTGATACTAAATAAAGGTTTAAATGTTTAGAGTGGGAAGTGTTAAAATTGACTGTTTAAACCTTTCTGTTTACCTGTAGACAATGTCACTATATATTTCCATAAACTCCTTAGCAGGAGGGTGTAGGTGAACATCTGTGCATTACCTTAAACAGATGAACTATGTAGCACAAAGTCTAAGCTTCCAGTGGTGATTGTAGTATGAACCACACCTACATGATA
This sequence comes from Penaeus monodon, assembly GCF_015228065.2. NCBI lineage: Eukaryota > Metazoa > Arthropoda > Malacostraca > Decapoda > Penaeidae > Penaeus > Penaeus monodon. The sequence continues at coordinate 49,310,299 of NC_051395.1, read as the reverse complement.
TGTAACTGACTTTGATTTTGATAATAGCACCAGAAAATTTGAATAGAATGATTTTGATAAGAGAACCAGAAAGTTTATAAATTTATCAAATGAAAAGAACTGCATATGGTTTATATTACAGTAGACTGGATATGTATATTTTTCAAACTTCACAAAATATTTGGAAGGATTTCAGTTCATACTTCAGGATCACATCCCTTATGCATTTTGTCTTTCTTTATTTTCAGACCAAACAGGATGAAGGGCTAAAGCCAGTGAGTGCCAGAGCTGAACTGCAGCTGAAGCCAGTTCCACTCCCACAAGCTAGGGCTGCAGGACGGCAAAATGGAACACATTGTAACTTCAGGTGTCACCGGTGTGTCGGGCGTGACCCAGGTGACCGGCGTCGGTTCCATGGCAGGGGTCACAGGTGGTGTGGTTCAGGGTGTGGCTGGTGTGCAGACCCTCAGTCCTGTAGGCAGTGTTGCAAGTGTTGGCTCAGTGGCTGGTGTGGCAGGGGTGACTGGAGTGTGGTATAATTACAGTCCAGATGCTGTTGGACAGATTATTACTACCAGTCCAGCTGTGCAAGTAGAGCTAGGGAGTCCAGATATTGCACGGCAGTTTAACCAACAAGTACAGGCTCAGTATGGTAATTTGCAGGTTCAGGTGCAAGCTGTAGCTGCACAACCTCAAGTTGTCAAACCTCAGCCTGCTGTAACTCCTGATCCTCTCATGGTAAAACAGTCTAAGCCTAGGGTGCGTCAAAGTGGTGGTGAACGGGTCCCATGCCCTGAGTGTGGAAAAACCGTGTCCTGCAATGCTACCTTGAGGGATCACATGCGAACACATACAGGGGAACGGCCTTTTGTGTGTGGTGAATGTGGTCTGGCTTTTGCACAGCGATCCAACCTTCGTATGCACAAGAGGCTTCATACTGGTGAAAGACCTTACATGTGTGGTATTTGTGGAAAAACTTTTGCACGTTCCTCTCATTTGCCAGCTCACATGCGAACCCACACTGG